>NW_028258354.1:6591169-6898121 GCF_053883595.1 Heterocephalus glaber | reverse complement strand
CCAGGTTTATCCTTTGCCTGACAACTGTTGAACTCCATTAAGCCAAAATTTTACCAACCTTGTTCATTGAGAATTACCCATATTTTTTACTGGACCAAATTCCTTTTTTGTAATTTTCCATTAACTACCTATCCCAGCTCATTGATTATAAACTCTCAATTGCTCTTTTGTATTTGGACTTGTGTTCAATTTTTCTTTCCTATTAAAAGTAATTGAATAAAGTCTCATTACATCCCATGCAATTTTTCTTTGACACAACACAACAGAAAGAGCTTGATCTTGACCAAGATGGGTATGTCTCCCATAAAAAGGCTACATTATTTTTTCCCCTTAATATTAATAATATATATGATTATGATACATTAATGGGTCTAAAATGTACATAGTAGTCTATTTATATATAAAGTCAAATTTGTTTTCTAAAAAGCAACATTCTCTTTCATACTGTCTAAATATTTAGGGAATGTGACTTTAAGTAGTTTATTTAGAAACTCTAGCATTTAAAGGAGTACTAGGGCAAAATTAACATTAAAATGTTCTTTCGATTGAAGCACATCCTTAAACAGTCAAGAATAAGTAAGTCACAAGATAGCACTTAATCAAAATATCTTTTAATTTTTTATAACATCTTCCAGTCTTTGTACGTAAAGATGCATAGTTTTTCTATTTCCCTTAAAAATCTTAAATTCATGTTCCATATTTTAAATTAATTATTTGGTAGTATTTCTGTTTGCTTGATTTTAATCAATAAATAAAAACTGTATGTTTATGTATTGTACAATGTGATATTTTGAAATATTTACATTGTATAATGATTAAATCATGCTAACTTACATATACATTACTTCACTTTTTGTTACCAAAAGCACTCAAATACAACTCTCAGTAATTTTCAAATATAAGACATATTGTAAATAATTATACTTAACATTCTGTAAAATAGATCTCTTGAGATCACTCCATCTAGCTGAAATTTTGTGTCTTTGAAAAATATCTCTGTAATGGCTCCCAGCTTCATTGTATGCCTTGCTTATATCACTTAATGTACTGACCTTCACTTTCATCCATCCACATTGTTGGAAACGTCAAGATTTTATTCTTTTTCATGATGTAATAGTATATCATTATGTACATGTACAATTTTTTAAATCTATTCATCAGTTGATTGACATTTAGGCCATTTTCATTTCTTGCTAATGTGAATACTGCAACAATAAATATGGAAGTGCAGATGTTCTCAGAGATAATGATTTTATTTCTTTAAGACTTACATTCACTAGCAGTTTGCTGGATCATACACCAGCTATATTTTTAATTTTAGGGAAACTTCCATACTATTTCCATAATGGCTGCACTAATTTTTATTCCCACTGTATTGTTTGGTATCTTGTTGCTAGTAAAAAATACTGGACACCTGCAAATTTAAGGAGGAGAGATATATGGAGTTCATGATTTCAAAAGTTTCAGTTCATTATCAGCTGGCAAAACAGAAACACCCTAGTGGAAGGGCAAAGTTAGGCAAAGCTGCTCACTTCCTAGTGGCCAAGAAGTAAAGCACATAGGAAGAGTGCCTAAAACAGTGATGGTGAACTTTTTAGAGATTGAGTGACAAACTGCAACCCAGAACCCACTTATAGCAAAGACCTAATGCTGCAACTAAATCTGAATCCTGAGGTTTTAGTTTAGGAAAAAGAACTCTACATTACCGTTTTTCACCTTAAAAGAGAAACACAATAACATAAGTGCTATGGGTTCACCACCCCTGAGCCAGAGGAAGGGGCCAAGGACCAGATATCGTCCCCAAGGTCATTCCTTTATGACCTACCAAGACATTCTCAGAAATGTGCTTTACTAATCCTGTAAGCAGCTCTGAAGCCAGTCAAATTAGTGACCATGTGAATCATTACAGCCTGATTAGATCAGTACACAATATACACATGTATTGAAATATCACACAATATGAAGTATTTATTATATGTTAATAAAAAATTATTTAAAATGAGCTATTATGGTTGTGTACATCTATAATCTCCATTACTTGGGGTATTAAGATAGAAAGTTAATAATTTTGAAACCAGCCTGAGAAATGAAATGAGATCCTGTCTTAAAATCAAAACAAAATATAGGGTATGTACAAGACCTCTGGCCGATGCCTGATTGTAAGAGCACTCAGGGAGGTATATGAGGTATGAATATGAAACAAACAAAAAACTATCTGCAGATCTCAAAATCTCAAAATACTATGATAAAGCATCTTATGAGAATTTATTACAAAAATAATGTTGCTGACAAGAAAATTTGGTTGTTTGACATATATCATTTTAAAATAACTGGAATTGCAACAGATAACAGAGTACTTTTGTCTAATAAGAAAAGCTTTCAGAATGCAGTATATCATGGACATTGAAAACATTAACATTTAATTTCTAAAACATTTGTATTAATATTTTACCATACAAATAAAATGCAAGCTTGATTAGGCAGCACTTTCTCTTTGACAACAATTTTTGTTATTAAGCATATAAATAACTCTGTTTTTAAAATCTCTTTCTATAAAGTAAAAAAACAAATCCTTTGAGATTTTCCAGTTAATTTGAAACCAAGCTATCACTTAGAATTTGATTCTTATAAAGGCGAAATATCGAGTTATCTAGAATGTCAAAAATTTTCAACACTTGGCTAAATAGAACCATAGATTACTGAGCAACAACATAACTTTTTCATCCAAAATGATAATAAAAGATGTGAAAAAGCAAATACAAGAGATAACGTGATTGAAAAAGATGAACTCTAGCTCTTTCAAGAGGATAAACCTTGGTTTTCATAAGTAACCGAGGATACTTCTCTGATTTGAATGTCCCCTCCAAAATTCTTACTGAAATTTAATTGCCACTATGATATAAAGGTATAGGGCCTTTAAGAGGTAATTCGGTTCTGAGGGCTCCATCTTCAAAGAATGATAAATGATCCAAGTGATGTGGGGCACGCTTGCAATTCCAGCACTCTGGTAAGTTAAAGTATGGGAATCCCAAATTCCCAGACTGGGCATTCAGCCAATTAGTAAAACCGAGTCTCAAAAAATCAACAAAATGACTGGGGCTGTAACTCAGTGAGGATGCGCAGGGTTCAGGATGGACCGCAGGAGCCACCGTCCGCTCAGCCCCGCCCCGCACGGCCTGGCACAACCGAGCTGGCCCAGCCCAGCGGTGCTGGCGCCTCTTTGCTGCGAGTCTGCATAGCTCCGGGAAGATGATGCTGGCGGCAGCGGCGACTGAGGCAAGGTTTAGGAGGAGGACGGAGGAGAGGACAGCGCCCACGGGCAGGGAGGGCGGGCGGTACCTGGAAGGGGATGTAACCGGCACTGGGAAGCCTGGGCTGGGGAATGGGCTGCGTCTCCCCCCGCTGATGTCGCCATCTCTGCGGCTGCTGCTGCTGCTCCTGCTGTCCCTGCTGCTGACCTGGGAGGCCCTGGCCTCAGCGATGGAGGTGGCTGTGGCGGGCTCAGCTACAGCTGAGGCCAGGAAATGTGAGGGGTCCTGTCTCCATGGGGGCCACTGCGACCCCGGCACTGGCCAGTGGATCTGCCCCACTGGCTGGGTGGGCACCCAGTGCCAGCACTGCGGAGTCGCCTCAGCCTAACTGGATCTTCTGGGTTTGTAACAGATGGACCCGGAAATTATAAATACAAAACAAAATGCACATGGCTCATTGAAGGACAGCAGCGTTGGATAATGAGACTTCATTTCAATCATTTTGCTACAGAGTGTAATTGGGACAGTTTATATGTTTATGATGGCGACTCCATTTATGGACCGCTAATTGCTGCCTTTAGTGGCCTCATTGTTCCTGAGATAGTAATGAGATTGTCCCCAGGTCCTTGCCACATCGGGTTATGCCCTGCTGCAGTTTTTTAGTGATGCTGCTTATAATTTGTCTGGATTTAATGTCACTTACAGTTTTGACATGTGTCCAAATGATTGCTCAGGCCGAGGGGAGTGTAAGATCAGTAACACTAGCAACACTGTTGAGTGTGAATGTTCTGAAAAATGGAAAGGTGAATCATGTGACATTCCTCACTGTTCAGATAACTGTGGCTTTCCTCATCGAGGCATCTGCAGTTCAAATGATGTCAGAAGATGCTCCTGCTTCTGAGTGGCAGGGTCCTGGATGTTCAATTCCAGTGCCAGCTAACCAGTCATTTTGGACTCTAGACAAATATTCTAATGTAAACCTCCCTAGAGCATCTCACAAAGCTGTGGTCAGTGGAAATATAATGTGGATTTTTGGAAGATATATGTTTAACAACTCAAATTACAACATGGTTCTAGCATATGACCTTGTTTTTAACGAATGGCTTCCACTAAACCGTCCTGTGAACAATGCGATTTTGAGATATGGTCACTCTTTAGCATTATATAAGGATAAAATTTACATGTATGGTGGAAAAATTGATTCAACAGGGAATGTGACCAATGAGTTGAGAGTGTTTCAAATTCGTAATGAGTCATGGGCATTGTTGACCCCAAAGGCAAAAGAGCAGTATGCAGTGGTTGGGCACTCGGCACACATCATTACACTGAAAACTGGCCGAGTGGTCATGCTGGTCATGTTTGGTCACTGCCCTCTCTATGGCTCTATAAGCAATGTGCAGGAATATGACTTGGATAAGAACATGTGGCATGTGTTACATACTCAGGGTGCCCTTGTGCAAGGGGGCTATGGGCACAGCAGTGTTTATGATCATAAAACCAATGCCCTGTATGTTCATGGTGGCTATAAGGCTTTCAGTGTGGGTAAATATGGACTCACTGATAACCTCGACAAATATGATATGGATACCCAGATGTGGATCATTCTTAAGGACAGCAAATTTCCCCATTACACACAGCTGTAATAGTGAGTGGAACCATGCTGGTGTTTGGAGGAAATACACACAATGACACATTCATGAGCCATAGTGCCAAATGTTTTTCTTCAGATTTCATGGCTTATGACATTGCTTGTGACCATTGGTCAGTGCTTCCCAGACCTGATCTCCACCATGATGTCAACAGATTTGGCCATTCAACAGTCTTACATAACAACATTATGTATGTGTTTGGTGGTTTCAACAGTCTCCTCCTCAGTGACATCTTGGCGTTCACCTCAGAACAATGTGAAGCACACCAGAGTGAAGCTACTTGCATATCAGCAGGACCTGGTATCCAGTGTGTCTGGGATGGGAAAACATCTCAGTGTGTCTCCTGGGAGCTGACAACTGAAGAACAATCCCAAAAGTTAAACTTAGAATGTTTTCACAAAATAACCTTTGATCATGACAGTTGTGACAACACAGATTGTTACAGATGCACAGCCAGCACCAATGACTGCCACTGGTGCAATGACCATTGTGTCCCTAGGAATCACAGCTGCACAGAAAGCCAGATCTCCATTTCTAAGTATGAGAATTGCCCCAGGGATAAACCCAAGGATGACTGTAATCCGAAGACCAGCTGCAGGAACTGTAGTCTGGACCAGAACTGCCAGTGGGTGCCCAGGAAACAGGAGTGCATTGCCCTGTCTGAATATGTTTGTGGCATTGACTGGCATTTGATTGGAAACTCATGTTTGAAAATTACTACTGCCAAGAAGAATTATGACAATGCTAAATTGTCTTGTAAAAATCACAATGCCTTTTTGGCTTCCCTCGCAACCCAGAAGAAAGTGGAGTTTGTCCTTAAACAGCTGTGAATAATGCAGTCTTCACAGAGGATGTCCAAACTCACCTTAACCCCATGGGTTGGCCTTTGTAAGATCAGTGTGTCCCACTGGTATTGGGAAGGTAAGTCTACATTTATAAATAGCCTACTGCAGTGGATGCCATCTGAGCCCAGCAATGCTGGCTTCTGTGGAATCTTGTCAGAACCCAATATTCGGGGATTGAAGGCTGCACCCTGCACCAACACACTCAATGGCAGCATCTGTGAAAGGCCTGTCAACCACAGTGCCAAGCAATGCCAGCAGCCATGTGCCTTGCAGAGAGTGCACCAGCAGCAACTTTGAGTGCATGTGGTACAGCAACAGGAAGTAGTGTGTGGACTCCAGTGCCTACCTGGCCTCCTTTCCTTTTGGGCAGTGTACTGAATGATATTTGATGAACAGCTGTCCCCCTGAAAATTGTTCTGGCTACTATACATGTAGTCATTACTTGAAGCAGCCAGGCTGTGGCTGGTGTACTGATTACAACAAAACATGGAAAGGAAAATGCATGGAGGGCTCCTATACAGGGCCAATGAGGGTGCCTTCTCAGTTCTCTAAAGAAATTGCTTACCCACGACCTCTTCTAAATTCCAGCATGTGTCCGGAGGACAAATACAACTGGTCTTTCATTCACTGTCCAGCTAGTCAGAGCAATGGCCACAGCAAATGTATCAACCAGAGTGTCTGTGAGAAGTGTGAGAATCTAACTACCGGTAAGCACTGTGAGACCTGCATATCTGGCTACTATGGAGATCCCACCAATGGAGGCAAATGCCAGCCATGCAGCTGCAATGGGCACTCATCGTTGTGCAATCCCAACACAGGCAGATGCTTCTGCACCACCAAGGGCATCAAGGGGAACAACTGCCAGCTATGTGAAGTAGAAAATAAATACCACGGAAACTCTATCAAAGGAACATGCTATTATGCTCTTATTGACTATCAGTTCACTTTTAGCCTGCTCGAGGAAGATGATCGCTATTACACAGCCATCAATTTTGTGGCTACTCCTGATGCAGAAAACAAGGACTTAGACATGTTCATTCATATATGCCTGTAATAACTTCAATCTCAACGTCACCTGGGCTGCCAGCTTAGCTTGATCTGAGGCCAGTAAAGAGATTCCTGTTGTTTCAAAAACCAAGATAAAGGAGTACAAAAATAGCTTCTCCAATGAGAAGTTTGATTTTGGCAACCACCCAAATATCACTTTCTTTGTTTATGTCAGTAATTTTACCTGGACCATCCAAATTCAGATTGCCTTCTCCCAGCATAGGAGTTTCATGGACCTGAAACAGTTCTTATGACTCCCTTCAGCTCAATATTTTGATATCCTGTAGAAGATAAGGATTTATTGTCTTACAATGCCTCAACCAGCAATTCACCCCACACCAAAAAGACATGGACAATCTCCTTCTTCCACTAATTGAATACAATTATATCACAATGCTTGGCCAAGTCAGTAATCTCTATTTATGTTATTATGACTGTAAAACTGTTATTCACAGCTGATTTGAACTATGCTTACACTTAACTCATTTTATGTATGGAAGTTCACTCTGCTTATCCTGAATATAATATTATCCATGTTTTTGTTTTTAAATAGTTTGGTTTTTCTATTAACCTACTCCTGTATTTTGCTTTATTCTTCTCATACATTCCCTCCTTTTGCTGAACCACATTCTCCTCAAGGTTTCTGAGAAAAAGTACATGGGAGTTAACTTTTTGTGAGCTTTGTCAACTGAAATGTCTTTTATTTTTACCCTCACAATTTCATTGAGTTTAATTAAAAATTTTAGGTTGGAAATAATTTTCTACTGGAATTTAAAGGTCATTGTGCTGTTTCTTCTAGGTTCTAGCATTAATACTTAGAGGGCTAATGCCACTCCTTGTATGGATGTATTTTCTCTTTAAAAAAATTTTACAGTTGCAGCAACATGATTGGAACTGGAGATTAAGTGAAATAAGTCAGGCACAGAAAAAGAAATACTTCATGTTCTCACTTACATGTGTAAGCTAAACTTTTATATCTCACAAAGTCGAGACTAGAACAGGGGTTACCAGAGCTTGGGGAGAGTGGTGGGAGGGAGCGAAGGGAGGGGTAGAGAGAGAATGGTTAATGGGTACAGGGGAGCAACTGGATGAAAAAAAATGATTTCTAATGTTCCATAGCATAGTAATGGAACTATGGTTGATGACAAGTAATTGAATATTTCATGATAAGTAGTAAGGAGGATTTTGACTGTTCCAAGTATAAAGAAATGATGTTGTCTAAGGTGACAGATATGCCAGTTATCCTTATCTGATCATTATACAATGCATGCATGTACTAAAATGTTGCATGTACCCCATAAATATAATTATAATGTAATAGCATAATACCATAATTGTCATTTAAAATATATATTAAAAATAAAAATTTTAAAATATTCTAGATTCAATCCCCAGTCTTAAAAAAAAGCTTATGCCTGTTATTTTTGGAATGGACTAGTTACTGCAAGAGTAGGTTTTGTGAGTTCTGCCCCTTCTTACCCTATCTCAGATGAATCCTTCCTTGACCTCCCAACATGTTATAATGAGACACAAAGACTACTAAATGCTACTGTCATGCTCTTGGACTATCTAGCTTCAAAAATCATGAGTCAAATTAACTTCTTTTATTTATAAATTACATCTTTTGTATGCTATTATAGCAGCAGCAAATATACTAAGACATATTATCATTGTTAAATAGAGGGGGCGATTCTGATAAGACACAGAATCTTCCCTCTAGGTATATTACTCAGAATGTAAATTAAAACTTTTATGTTCTAAGAGTTGACCCAATAATTCAAGAAAATTTCTCATTTTGACTCTAGTTTTGCATCAGTGTACTATTGACACTGAAGGTAATTTAAAAAACAAATCTTACAAATAAAACTATCCAACCATCTAGTCTTCACCAATTTTAACTATGTAACATAAGAGTTGTTATACACAAACTTTCTATGTACAATCAGATTTTCTTTCACACTTTCTCCTTCTGGATCATCCACTTTATTTTAGGTCAAAAATCACTTTCCATTTAATTAAAAAACAAAACACCTGGTGGAGATGTGGGAGAAAAGGAACCCTTTTTTGCTGTTGGCGGGAGTGCAGACTGGTGGACCACTGTGGAAATCAGTGTGGAAATACCTCAAAAAACTAGGATTAGAGGTCTCATTGATCTAGCTATTCCTCTGCTGGATATCATCCCAAAAGAATTAAAAGATTCATACCACAGAAATATATTCAAACCCATGTTTATAGCAGCACAGTTTGTAATAGCTAAGTCTTGGAAACAGCCCAAATGCCCATCAATCGATGAATGGATAAAAAACATAAGATTTTTCTATACAGTGGAGTATTACCCAGCAATAAAGAAGGATAAGTTTGAGATATTCATAGCTAAATGGATGCACCTTGAAGCTATACTCTTAAGTGAAATAAATTGGACACACATGTAAATATTGTATTGTCTCTCTGGTGTAAGAAACTAAAAATGTAAATAGGGACCAAAATTTATAATAGACAATGTGAAATAAGAAAAAATTGTTCAAAAGGAGGGGGAACTAGACAGGGGAGTGGGAAAGGAAGGAAGGAAAAAGAAAAAACAAGAAAAGAAAAGAATGGAAATGGGATTTTTGTAAATAGGGGAAGAGAGATTGAAGGGAGGGCAGGGGAATGGGATAAAAAGAGAAATCTATATACATCATTTACATGTATAAATTCCCTATGATGAATGTGATCATTGTGTATATCTAAATTGTACCAATAAAATGAACATTTAAAAAAACTTGAATAATTTACATCAAATTGAATATTTAATTTTAATAAAATCAATTTTTATAATTTCAAGCATCTAGTAGGTATAAGCTTTATTTGAATAGTAAATCTCTTTAGATAAAAATATACATTTTTATTTTTAATGATGGTTACTTAGAAAACTTGGCTGTTTTTATTAAACTAAGAATATTAGTGGTTTTGCTACAGATTCACCCAACTTGCAGTATGTGAATTTTTAAAATATTTGTGTTAGATTTTTATGAAAGTACTTTTTATCATATTGAAATGATAAAAGCTTATTTATTTCTAAGGTAGCATAGGATTTTAAAAAATGATGTCACTTATTCATATTGTGTTAGCTTTCTGTTGCTGTAAAAAAATACTTTAATAAACAACTTGAAGGGGGAAAGGTTAGTTTGGCTCATAATTTCAGTGATTTCATTCAGTGGTCATCTGTCTGTGTTGCTCATAGGTTTATACCAAGGCAGAATGTCATATTGGGGAATATGTGGTAGAGCAAAGGTTGCTTTGTGAGTTGTGAAGAAGCAAAGAGAAGAGGAAGGGCCTATAATACCAATGTCTCCTTAAACATATACCCTCAATGATGTAGCTTCATTTTGATTCATCACCACCTACAGTAATGATAGCAAACCTTTTTGAGACCAAGTGCCAAGATGCATCCCCAAACCCACTTTTTTATTGCAAAGCACCAACACTGCAATTAAATCTGAATACTGAGGTTTTACTTTAGGCAAAACAACTCATATTAACATCTTCTATTTTAAAGGAAAAGCAATAACATGAATACCATAGGTTTGCCACCACTAACCGAAGGTTTCTACCACTGTCCAGTATCACAACAGGCTGTCTACTAAGCTTTCAGTCTTTCTTCCTTTGGAGAATATTTAAGAGACACACCATAACGTATGCGTAGATACACACATACACACTTTCATTCAAAAATTTTATTCCCGAGTCTCAAGCACAGTAACAAATCTTTTTAATTAATACAAGCATTAATTCCATTTTTTGGCTCAAATTATATTTTTACAAGATGAAATGAATTAAAGCAAAATGCTTAACTTGGTTAAAACTTTCCATGAATATTTGTACGGATTTTCTTTTACTCCAATATGTGATTACATGGAGTCATCCTAAAATGGTTGGTTTGAAATTTCTAATATACTTGAAAGCTACAGATAGAGCAAGAGTCTAAAAGCTTTAATTAATATAGAGAATTGAGGGGCAAGGTAAAAGTCTTCGAGAGGCATATAGAGAAATTGGGAAAATAGGAAATCTGAAAAACAGCAGAGAATTTCAGAGCTTAAGGAAAAATTGAAAGTTAAATTGAAGATTAAAATGAAAGAGTGGATATGATAGGAAGGGAGATAGCCTAGCCATTTGGGGAGATTTCAAGGTTTTAAAGGCCACTGGTGTCCTATATTATCTTTAGTAAAATCATGCCAAGGCGAAACGAAGCAGCCAGAGATAATGACATAGGGGAGCGTATAATCAACAAAAGTCTTCACAGGAGGGAAATCAAAAGAATGAAAATTTCTCATGAGGAAAGGAACTAAAATTTAGCAACAAAAAGGAAATTATGATCAAAATGACACCTCTACAAAGACTATCTAATTGAGTTCCCTACAAATAAGATCTCCACAAAGCATATTTCACCAAATAACTAATTTGAGGTCTCAATAAGATTTTCAAATTTTTTAACCCAATGGTACCTTTCAAACAAAGAAGCCTGGGTATCTAATCCTGCCTCAAGAGTATATATGGAATCTTAAGAATCAAACTTTGTCCTTACAGAACTACAGAATGCAGAAATCTGGAGCATTGGAACAGGAGTCTGACTCACTAATATATCTATTTATTCAGCATTAAAAGGTCTGCACCTGACATTCACAGTTAATTTCAGGGATCCAGTGATGAATGTCATCTGTGTGAGTCTTACCACAACACATGTTAAGGGGGGAAAATAAAGCAGATGGAGTTAAAGAAAAATAAGACTTTACTTAAAATTATTGTAATAGGAAGGCAAGATTGAATTCAATTCCACATACCATATACTAAATGGGGATTTTTCTCATTAAGTTTATTGGTACATTTTAGGTATACAATACAGTTACATTCATCATTGGGATCTTGTACCTTTATATGATGTATTTTGGTTCTTATTTTGTCCCCATTCCCCAGCCCTCCCTTCACTCCCTCCTCCCTTCCCTATTTACAAAGACTTTGTTTCCATTTTTTTCCTTTTCTCATATTTTTAGCTATTAGGCAGGGTGAGGGAGCCAGTGCATCAAAAATTGCTAAGAACTTTTTCAGATAAAAGGAGTAGGAGAATTCTTGCTAAACTGGCTTGGCAAGATTTATGTTGAACTGGATTTTGCAGGCCAGGGAGAGGCAAGTCAAATTCAGATTAAGGACAACAGGACAAGGCCAAGAACTACAGGATTCAAAGGAGCCTGGCTAAATTTCATCAGTGAGGGAGTCCTTGCCAGTTACCATAGCATTTATGAAACTTCACACAAAAACCTGTCTTAAGTGCCAGTCTAAAATGTCTAAAAATATTCCATTGTGAATAAAGTTTTATTTTGATGTCAGATTACTTGGTTAATTCTAGGTCTATTTATTCACATTTCCCTTATGACTTTGCTTTCATTAGAATTCTAGGTCTATTTATTCACATTTCACTTATGACTTTGCTTTCATTTGGACATTGTTCCTATAACTCATATGCTGTAAGCTTAATCTCCAATGTTAATGTATTGAAATATGGTGGGACTGATAAGAGATAAGGCTTAGTTGGAGGTTATTAAGTCATAAGTGTATTACCTTTGTGAATGGACTATCTCAGAAGACCACATTAGTTCTCAAGCATGGGCTAAGTCTCACCAAAATGAGTTAGGTCCCAAAGGATTGGATTAGTTACTTTGAGAATAAGTTGTTATAATACAGCCTGTTACTGCACTGTCTGTCTCTTGAATAATAGCTCTCTGTTCCATACACTCAGTTTTTCTTTTCAACTTCTCTGCCATGGTATGATATAGTACAAGGCCCCCATCAAAAATTAGAGCAGATGCTGGTGCCATGATCTTAAACTTCCCCACTTCCAAAACTGTCTGGCAAAGTAATCATCTTTTCTTTACAAATTAATGTGAACTTCAGGTATTTTTAATCAAAACAAAAACAAGTTAAAATATATCTCCTTGCCTCAGATTCTTTGTACAATGGAGGCAAGAAAAATACTATGATATATAAAATAATTTATATACATCATTGGATGCTTAATAAGCATTGTAGTTAAAGAACATTTTACATGTAAAGTAAAATAATAAATGTACTACATATTTCCTGCTTAATATATTGACTTTCATAAATTAGAGCAGCAGAAAATTTCATTTGATTGAGTGAACTTGAGTAGGTAACATTTGGTATTGTCATTCATATCAATCCCTCCTTTGAGAAATTTTATTTCCTGGAGTGAAGGCTGTAAACTTATAATAATTGTATGTGTGTATAATTAAAATATGCACACATGTTGATCAGTATAAGAATTACAGCAACACCACTGTCTACCCACACTTACTGAGCAGAGTAACAGAATAATGCATGACTTGTCTATTCCACAGTCTGTATTAGCATTATTTTCTTCTGAAGAATAGATGAAGCATTTTCTATATTTTTGCAATGAACAATCCATTTCTTGGGCTGAAACCTCTTAGAAAACTAAAGTGATGAAAATGAGGATTTTGAAGTAAGAGATTAAAAGGATTTTAGGACATGACTTCAAAATTCTTACCTTTCAGTTTCCACTAAACTCACTATTGATTAGACATGACTGTCAATCAATTCCAACCACTATCTCAACTTTAAAAATCTTGCTTAATTCAAACTTCCAATTCTGGATACATTAAGATCTGCCTTTCTTCCTCCCAGATGCTACCAAATTTTCCCAGAGGTGTTCTCCTTTTGCTTTGTAAGTAATAATCTCAGGTTTGTCTTATCAGGAGTTTATGTTGGTGGTGTCTGGTGAGCCAGCATTCAGCAAGTATGTGGCAATTTAGAAAACGACTAAAATACAGTAGGATATATATTAGAGGAAAAACTTATCTGAGGTCTTAGGAAATAGGAAACATGAGCCTTTTTACTTACAGGAAAGAAAAAAATAGTTTTTCATTCAATTCCCCAAATTCTGTGCTGTAGTGGAATCCTGTAACAGATAAATTAGCAAGAGGACAAGAGAAGATTATTAGGGATTCCTGAAAGTAATTTTCAAGGCGGTGGCTTTAAATAATTCCAGTTTATATAGCATCTTCAACCAAAAAATGAATTTTAAGAGAAGTGATACTGTTAACAGGTTTGGGGGTGCTGGAGTCTCCTTGTAGAGCTAATTTCTAGGTTCTTTTGTTCAGAGAAACAAATTGGTCAAGACAGGTGCAAATGGTAGTAAGTTTTATGTTTATTAAAGGTAGATAAAGAAAAACAGGATCTGCAGAATTAGTTTGGGCCAAGTAGAACTAGGGGAAAATAAGGTACACTTATAGAGTGAGGGTGGGCTACTGTAAAGGAATATGATAATATCTCAATGAGAGCTGTCTTAATTACTTTTCTCATTGCTGAGACAAAACACCCAATGCTCAAAGTTAAAGGGGTAAAGGTTTATTTGGCTCAAAGTTTATAGAGGTTTCAGTTCATAGTCAGCTGGCTCCAAGGCAAGGTGGTATGGCAGAGGGGTCTCTCAGAGAAGAAAGAATTCAGCAGGCAGATGTCAACAAAACAGTGAAGTAGCAAGTAGCAAGTGAAGTAGCAAGCAGCAAATGACAAGCAACAAATGATGACCCTCTTTCTGACCCTTATATTCCATCTAGGCTACCAGCCCTTAGGGCAGGTAACACTCACACCCAGGAAAGGACATCCTTAATCCTATCTGGAACCATGCCAAAAAAATCAGTGGACTAATTTAATAATCACACATCCTTGATCTCAGCATCAGACTCTTAATCTCCGCATCACACACTCTAGATCCATCCACCCCTGAAAAGCCCCACCTATGACCGCATGAGGATTTTGGGGGATATCTGGACACCATAACAGCTGACCTCTTTTTTTTTTGTACCAGGGATTGAACTCGGCACCTTGCACTTGCTAGGCAGGAGGCAGCACCATTGAGCTAAATCCCCAGCCCCAGCTGTCCTTTTTTATTATCTCTTACTCTTGAAGCTGGCATCAAGTTTAGGGCCAGCCTATCAAAAACCTGTTCAATTTCTCCCAAGAAGTCCATGTGGAGGGCTTGGGGAACCGTTCTGTCCTCATTTCCTGGGATTTTGTAACTAATGAGTCATGCCTACTTTTCCAGACAGTTTTAACAATGTGCTACATTTTTTTTTTTTTGCCTCATTTCCCCCTGAGAGACACATATCCATGTAATTCTCCATGGAGTGGTGAGGGAGTGGAAGTCTTCATCTTCATACAATTACTTCATGCTAGAAGTGGCTGTAGTACCTACCTATTGAAGATTATGTGCTCTCCAATTATGTTGGAGTGTTGAGGCTCACTGGTTGGGTTGAAGAAATAAAACCAGTCAGAAGACAATGAAAAAAGTGTGAGTGATTATTGAGCTGTCTGTTTCATGGGAGAAAAAAAGTAACTTCACTATTAGGTTGGAAATGTAGAACCCAAATATGAAGAGCATATCAAATTTCCACAGTTCATGTGGAGGAGAAAGTATGGCAAAAAGGAATATCAGATAAATTACAAAAAGCCTGAGAGCCATGACCTTAGCGAGATTCCTTTTACTTATCTCTACTCAGAGCAATACTAGCAATACTCTCACTTTTAGGGAGAAATCTCAGGTATTTCAGGGGTTCATAGGAGTAGCTTTTTAATTTTGGATTGTCTTTTTCTTAAGATAGTTCAAGTGGTAATAGCTTTATCCTAGAAAGGTGAATCCATTTATTTATCTCTGTCACCTTTAATGCAATGAGTATGCCAAGGAAAAGAGGCTCTTCCATTTTTGTTTTAATTGGTCTGTTAGAGTCCCTTCAGTCCATATTTTAATGAGTACTTGGTCTTCAGGGTGGAGGCTAGGTAGTCTCTCCATCAGGAATTGGCAGGACTCTGTCCCCATACAGTTGGGTAGCCTGTTATACTTGACCTAGATTAGTAAGATACTATAAAAGCCTCGTGGTCTCTGGGTCTACTGCCATATCAGAAGATAGAGAAGTTCTCCCATGTAACATCTCAAGTGAACTCATATTTATTTCTGCTGGGGTGTGTGTGCCATGTTCTCTTGAAGGATTCTGGACTCAGATGTCTCTTAACAAAGTTTTTCTAGTGCTCACATTTGGGACTGGTTGTTTCTCTCAGTCGTTCTAGAAGACTGAAATCTCCATGTAGAATGGAGATGGTACTTTATTCCTAAAGCCTTTGCCATACCCTGAGTTAATTGGAAGGTAAAAGGAAGCCCATTTTCACTCTGAAGGGACTCACATAGTCCAAACCAAGGAATGATTCTTTGAGGAACACCTTGACTACCTGCATAGCTTTTTCTGAATTTGTAGGGAAGGTCTCAATCCAGTGTGTAAAGGTATCAAGTAGAACTAACATATCTTTAAATCTCACATATGGTGGCATGTTGGTAAAAACTAATCACCAGTAATCCTCAGGGTATGTCCTATTCCCTGTACAGATTCTAACAAAGGAGGTGGATTGTTCTTGCCAGAGTTACTGTAGACACAGATTGGGCAAGCTTTGCACACCTGTTCAGTGGTTTCCAGTAGTTCTAGTCCTGTGAAAATTTCCTATATGGAAAGAATCATGAAGAGTTTTTATAGCCTTCCACTGTGTCCCTTGAGGAAGGATTAGTTTGTTTTCTAAATACCACCAGAGTCTCCTTTGAGTTCCCTCTTTTGCAAAGGCCCATTTATGCTTCTGGGGAGTGTAGACTGGTTTTATTGATTCTTAAGGAAATGAAAATAAGGCTAGGTTTTTGCAGGGCTGTAAAACTGCCCTTTTTGCCTATCTGCCATTTGATTTAACAAAGAGATTTTAAACATGTCTTTTTGGTGTCCCTTACAATGCATGACATCAACCTACTTGGGAAGATAGATGGGCTCTAGGAGTTGTAAAATTTCCTGCTTGTGTTTTATAGATGATTGTTTATTAGTTATTGATCCTTTTTCTTTCCAAATTGCTTCAGCATCATGTAGCACCAGAAAAGCATATTTTGAGTCTCTGTATCTATTTCAGTGTTTGAGCAAGAGCTATGAGATCTGTGTTTGAGCAGAGATTCCTGGGGGTAGAGGTTTGGGCTCAAAGACTGTTGTAAACTGACAACTGCATAACATGTCTTTCAATGTCCTTCTTGGACAAAGCCACTTCTATCAGTAAACGACACCTCCTCAGGATCTTGAAGGCCCAGGTCACTGATATCCTGCCTGTTTGCATAGATGTGGGAGATCACTTGTTCACAAGACTGGCTTACTTCTGGGCCCCTGGGCAATAAAGAGGGAGGACTGAGTAATGCAAGTCTTTATAATAACTTCAGGGGTGTCTTGAGTGCATGACCTGATACTTGGTAACCCATTCTCCTCTTAACTACAAGTAACCTTTTGTTCCAGAATACCCTTAAGCTCATGGGGAAGTCAGGACTCCTAGTGTTTGTCCTGAAGTTAGTTTTGCAGCTTTTTCTGTTAGTATAGCTGTAGCTACTACTGCCCTCAGGCAGGGTGGCATCCATCGGTTACTGTAATTTTTTTTGCAAAGTATGCCTCTAGCAAGAGTTCTTGTCTTATACTTTGTCTCAAGATACACAAAACAATTCTTCTTTTTTCTGATATTCAGAGAAAGAAGGGTTTTCTTAGATAAGGTATTCACAGTACTGGAGCCTGAGTAAGGCCATGTTTTATTTCTCTAAAGACACCATCAGTCATTTTTGTCCATACTAGGGGCACATGTTCAAGGCACAACCTCATATAAAGGCTTTGCCATTACTCTAATATTAGATATCCAGATACAGCAGAAGCCACCACTTCCAGGAAGGAGACAAGCTGTTGTCTGGTGGTAGGAGGCCTGATATCACAGATAGACTGGAACTGGTCCTTAGATAGCTGTCATTCCTTAGGTGGAAGAATGTATCCCAAATAATGGAATTTCTGGAGGGATATAAGAGCTTCTTTTTTGAGATTTTATGTCCCTTCTTAACCATAATGTGGAGAGTTTTATAGTATTATAATTGGATAGCTGTCAAGTTGAGCTGCAGATTAGAATATTACCTACATACAGTAAGGTGATTCCCTGTTTAAGCTCTAAGTTCCTTAAGTCTTGTTCTAGTGCCCAAGCAAAGATGTGAGGATATCTCTAAACTATGATAAGCTAATTACTGAACTAATCCAGTACTGTATATGCTTAATCCCATTGTCACACCCTTAATGTACTTTCAGACACCTGAGATCCAGCCACCTCCAAACTGTCCAATTATAGTGCTGTTTTTCCTTTGAAATGGGATTTTTCCCTTTAAAAGATGAACAGAAACTGGGAATATGAATGGAGGAAAATAGAAAAGAAAGCATCTTTGAAGTCAAAGACTGAGAAACAATTCATGCCTCTTGGAATTTGGAAGATAATTGTATATGGATCTATGACCAGATGATGAATTAGGATATCAGCCTCATTAAAGAGGAGGAGGAAGAGGTCTATATTCTCCTAAGGGATTTAATACAGAAAGAATGGGAATATTGCAAAGAGATGGATAAGGCTGCAGAGTCATGTTTTGGAAACCAGTCTATGCGATTTTGGAGGTCTTTATGGGCCTCTACTTTGATTAGACACTGCTTTTCTTTAAGAAACTGGTTTTGGTATTTTAGTCTTATAACTTCTGGGGAGGGGAAGAAGGGTTGAAGTGAGAGGAGGAGAATGGGTGGGACAAAAAGAAGAATCAAGATATATTATGTACAGATACAAATTCCCTATAATGAATGTGATTATTATGTATATCAAAAGTGTACCAATAAAATTAATTTACAAAATAAAAAAATAACTGCTTGCATAGATGAATTCGCCCTACCTGGTATTCCATTACACCATGTATCAGGATCCACCTGTTGCCCAATTAGGTCAGGGAGACCTGAGATAGTCCCAACAGACAAATTCTATTTTGGCCTTTTCTTGAATTTGAGAATTGTCTCCAGTTTTTCTAGTAAATCTCTTTCTAATGAGGTAATCAAACACTGTGGAACAATTAAAAACTCACAGTCAAACATTTAGCCTTCAAAGAGAAATGTCAGAGCAGGAGTAAAGAAACTCTGACTAGGAATCCCCTCAACCCCAATTATGACTATATATCTACTGGAGAGTTTTCCAGAGAAGTAACACAAAACATAATGAGATACCATTGTATCAATGATTGAACTGTCTTGCTCACGATATCCAGTGTTACCTGGAGTTCCTCAAAGAAAATGGTGACGTCCGTGTGCAGGAACATTACACTTTTCTCCCAGCCCCTTTAGTCTTTATCAGAGTTAGAGACGAGGATTTTTGGCTGGTCTAGTCCCTCTCCAGGACTGGAAAAGTTAACTATCCAGTGCTGAGTCAGGCACATTGACCACCTGACACTTGGGATAGGTCCCAGGCAGTGGCATGGTGCAATCACATGCCAAGTGTCCACTTTTCTTGCATTTAAAGAAAAAACTATTTTCACAATTGTCCTAGGATTGTTATTTAGATGATTTGGGTATGTTTGAAGCATTGCCACTTGTGACAGCTATAATTCTGGCCTTTTTTATTTTACCCTCATCTGGATGCCAATTGCTGAACACTGAAAGGACCGTGTCCTTCAATTCTGTCATAGGCATCTAAGGACCTGTTATGGCATGTGTCTAGATGTCTCCACCAAAGCCCCATGCAGTCATAGGTGGAGCTTTTTCAGAGGTGCCTGGATCTAGAGTGTGTGGTGCTGGGATAGATTCATGGTGCAATGAGAGGATCAATGGCATGAGGATTGAGGGTGTAAGTGGTACCTGCCCTAAATAGCCTGGAAAAGATAAAAGGAGCAGAAAGATGTCATTAAGGTCCCATATTGCTTTTTCTGTTGTTGCCTGCAATAAACTTCTCTACTGTAATGCCCCTCTTCTATGTGCCACTCTGCCTTGGAGCCAGCCAACTATGGACTGAAACTTTCACAAAATGTAAGCCAAATAAACCTTTCTTCTTCTAACTTTGATTGTTGAGTATTTTGTCTCAGAAATAAGAAAAGTAACTAGGACAGAATTTGGTACCAGAAATGGGGTCATTGCTGTGACTGTACCTGACCTTGTGCTTTAGGATTCTTTGAAGTTGGCTTGTGGAAAAGGGAAAAGTTAGGAAATGTTAAGAGGTGCCAGCTTAAGAAGTATTGCTGGAACTCCTTGGACTGTACTTGGTGGGAGATATTGGCCAGAGCTCAAAAAAGCCAGAATACTGACAGAAATTATGCCAGTAAAAACCAGGCTCGGGAGATTTCTTCTTGGAAAAAGGAGAGCATTGGCTGTTGGACTCTAGAGGATGTATGTTATAGGTGTGTCTGTATTTTGCTCATGTCCAGAGACATTGCCTGAGGTTGAGAATAAAGACAACAGCCTAATTAATCTTGCAGAACTTTCAAGGCAGTCTAATGTTGAGGCCATTGCACAGTATTGCTGGGGGCTTTTAGACAGATTTATGTTGAGGATCAAGATCATAGAGCCCAGGACAATGAGTTGAAACATTGTGATTTGCCTAGAAAGGAAGCTCTTGTAAAGCTGTGGCCTGCAAAGATGGATCAGAGGAGATCTTTATTGCTGAGAAGGAATGAGAGAATAGAAAAATAATGGCCTGAGGTCATCACAAGAAGCAACAAGACTCCATCCTTCACAGCCTCAAAATTGCAAAAGTGTAAGACTTTGCTTTGAGAATAGAGCCACAGAGCACTGTTCCAGAGTAGTGGTGGCCTAGAAAGTTGTTCCTTAGGATTAGTTTCATAGGCAGTTGATTCCTACAGCCAAAAGCAAAGGAAGCCTGGCTACTGCTCCAGCTGGCAGCAGTCCTTGGCATTATCTATATGGTGCTGATTTTAGGTGCATGCAGGGTTCAGGAATTGTGGGGTCAGGAAGGCTTCCTCCTAGATTTCAGACAAAGGCCTATGTGACCCTGGTATGTGGCCCTGAGAGGGCAGGGTGTGAAGCTATAAACATGAAAACAAATAAATTTTTGGATTGTTTTCTCTAGTTCTGTGAAATATACTGCAAAAACAGTTCTAGGCAACAGAGACATGGCAGAAGGTATCACAATCGCCAACTTGAAACTATACTACAAAGCCACTGTGATGAAACATTATGGCATTGGCAAAGAAACAGACCTGAGGATCAGTGGAATGGATTAGAAGACACAGAAACAACTCCAGACATACTCAGCTACCTCATCTTTGAAAAAGGAGCCAAAAAAGGAGCCATCTTCACTGGAGGAAAGACAGCCTCTTTAATAAATGATGTTGGGTTTCAACCTGCCAAAGATTAAAACTAGACCCCTATCTTTCACCATGCACTAAACTAAAATCAAAGTGGATTAAAGATCTAAATATTAAAACAGAAACTTAAACTTGCTGGAAGATAAGTTAGGTAGAACTCTTGAAGACATTGGCATAGGAAAAGACTTTATGAACAAAACCTCTGTAGCACAGGAACTAGCACAAAGAATCAACAACTGCGATCTTATCTTATTAGAAAGCTTCTGCACTGCAAGAGAAACAACCAACAGAGCTAACAGACAACCTACAATGTGGGGAAAAAGTTTTTATCAGGTGTTCCCCAGACAAAGGACTACTATCTAGAATATATAAAGAACTGAAAAAAAATCAGACCCCCCAAATATAAAGACCCAATTCAAAAATGGGCATCTGAAATGAACAGTCATTTCTCAGACAAAGAAGTAAAAGCAGCAAATAAACATGAAAAAATGTTCAACATCACTGGTCATTTGAGAGATGCAGATGAAAACAACACTGAGATTCCATCTCACCCCAGAAAGAATGGCTGCTATCATGAAATCAACTAATAACAAATGCTGATGGGGTTGTGGGGAGAAAGAACTCTTCTCCATTTTTGGTGGGAATGCAGACTGGGGCAACCATTGTGCAAATCAATGTGGAGATACTTCAAAAAACTAGGAATAGAGGTCATATTTGACCCATCTATTCATCTGCTGGGTATCTTCTCAAAAGAATTAAAAGAATCATACCACAGCAATATATGTGCACCCATGTTTTTAGCAGAACAGTTTGTAATAGCTAAAACTTGGAAACAGCCCAATTGCCCATTGACTGAGACTGGATAAAGAAGATATGGTCTTTTAAAAATAAAATAGAGTACTACTCAGCCATAAAGAACAAGAAACTAGAGACATATGTATAGATATATTCTCTCTATATATACATTTATATATATGTATACATTTTATATAAATTTATATTTATATTATATATAGACATTTTATATATTTATATATTCTCTATATATTATAATTTTATATAGAGAGGGAGGGGGGAGAGAGAGAGAGAGAGAGAGAGAGAGAAATCTAGGTCTTGGGTGTTTCAGATGGTGTCCCACACAGAAAGAGAAGAACCAGTTGAACTCCCAAGGCATCTTTTGAGACTCAAGTACTTACTAGGCAGATGTCTCTTCCCAAAGCTAGGATGAAGCTGATGCCTTTTGTAGAAAAGCAGAGCCCTACTGAGAGCTCTTTTAACCTTATGACTCTCCATACCATAGCTCACTAATTCTTTAGGGAGAAGGGTGTAGACCTTTAGAACTCCCATGAGATCAAGGTGGAGTCCCTTTCCAGCAGGTATTCCCTTAGTTACTTGAGAAATAGTACACTCTTTTTTTTTTTTTTTTTTTTGGTATGGTACCGGGGATCGAACTTGGGTCCTTGCGCTTGGGCAGCAGGTGGCAAAACCACTGAGCTAAATCCCCAGCCCCAAGAAACAATACACTCTTAAGAGATCAAGGTGAAGCCACTTGAGAAACAGTATCTCTTCCAATTACCTTGACACTAAAAATCTTTTGTACTTTGCTTAAGATAGTAGAGACTGCAATTCCTTTAAAGAAAAAGAAAACCTTTAAAAATTTCTAAGAACAAGAATGACTATACTTTTGGCGAGTCCACTTTTGCACAGTCACTTGAGTTAAGCCTTACTGGCTATTTTATTGTTCTACTCAGAACATCAGGCATATGTCTCCAAATTACCTTAATTTCTGTTAGAAGAAACAAGGGAGATGTCTTAAATACTTTTCTCATTGCTGTGACAAAATATCAAACACCCAAAGTTAAAAGAGAAAAGGTTTATTTCAGCTCATTTGTAGATTTCAGTCCATACTTGGCTGATGATTCTAAGGCAGAGTGGCATGACAGAGAGTCATCACAAAGGAGAAATAGTCTATTACAGGACAGAGCAGCCAGAAGGCACCAATAGCAAGCAATGGCGGCAGCAGCAGAAGCAACACCAGGCACTGAAGACTTCTTTCTGTTCCTTTATATTCCACACAGGGTACTCACCATTTGCGTGATACCACCTACAACCAGGGTGGGGCACCTTTAATACCAACATCACATCTTTAATCCCAGCATTACCCCCTTAACCACAGCATCACACAACATAGGTCCAGCCACCTCCAAACAGCCCCACCTATAAGTGTATGAGGCTTTGGGGGCATATCTAGATACAAACCATAATATTTTGCCCCTGATCCCCAAAAGGCTCATGCACATCCCTTTATGCAAATGGCATTTAGTTCATTTGTAAGCACTGCCAAAATCCTAACAGTTTCAAAATTGGTGAACAGTCCAAGTCCAAAGTCTCCTTTAAAATTTAAGGCAAAGTCTTAGCTGTGAGCCTCCATGCAAATGAAAAGAAAGCTAAACAGTTCTAATATGCAACGGCACCAGATAAACATTACCATTCCAAAAGGTATAAATAGGTAGATAGAAAAGAATGGGATCAAAGCAAGTCCAAAATCTAGAAGGACAAATGTTAAATCCTGTAATTCCATGTCCAGCATCTGAGGTAACCTGTGGCAAGATGTGAACTTCAAAGGGCTTGAGTGGCTCTGCTTCTACAGCACTGCCTATAGTTATACTTCCCATGGCTTCTCTCTTGGCCCATCTCTGCTCCCTCTGTGTAACTTTCCTCAGATGATCCATGTGCCTGGCTTCTCCAACCTTCTGGTGTCTCCACTGTGTCTTCAGTTTTACACTCACAATTTTACACACTGCCCTCTCAGGGCACACTGCCTGGCCTCCCAGGCCCTATTTTACAATCTATGTGGAAGCCTTTCTGACTGAACTCTTGCATTCTGCATGCACCCAGAACAAGTACCATGTAGAAGATGCCAGTCTGCTGCCAGCTGGAGCAGTAGCCAAGTTTCCTCCTCTTTTGACTGTAGGGGTTGAATGGTTGGATTTCTGAGAACTTTGAACCAAATCCAACAGAACAAATTCCCTAGGCCACTGCCATTCTGGAACATGGTGCTCTGTAGCTTTTCTCTTAAAGCAAAATCTTTCACCTTTCAATTCTGAGACTGGAATGTGTGGAGCCCTCATGGTTCTTGCGATGTTCTCAGGTTATCCTTTCTATTGTCCTCTTCCTTATCAGCAAAGAAGTTCTTCTCTGCTACATCTTTGTGATCTTAAACATCACTGGAGCTTCCTTTCTAGCCAGACTCAAACATTTTAAATCATTCTTCTGGATTCATTGCTCTTGATCCTTATCACTCATCTGGCTCAAAGCCCCCAACAGTAGCTATGCTACTGTCTCTACATTATACTGCCGTAAAATTTCTTCTACAAGTTTAATCTGTCTGCTGCCTTTAATCTGAGTTTTGGGCAAAGTATCTGGACATGAGAAAATTGCAGATAAATTTTCTGCCAAAGGATAATACATCTAGTCTGACTTCCTAACTTAATGCAGTCCTTGTTCCTAACTGAAAGGCTTGAGCCTGTTTCTTACAGGCTGCACTTCCGCCAGCATTCTGATCTTCTGAATTCTGACCAAAATCTACTATCAAGTACAGCTTAAAGCATTTCAGGGTTGCTTCTTCTTCAGGTACTTCCAAACTGTCAAATTCCACAAGCCAGTTCCAAAGGCTCCTGAACCACATGGTAAAGTACAGTTACCAAAACAATCCATTCCTGGCACTAGCATCTGCCTTAGTAAATTTTCTTGTTGCTGAGATAAAATGCTTGACTCTCACAAGTTAATGGAAGAAAGGTTTATTTAACTCACAGTTTGTGGAGAGGTCTCAGTTCATAGTTTGCTGGCCCTAAGGCAGGGTGGGATGGCAGAGGGGCATTGTAAAGGAGAAACAGTACATTGCCTGGCAGGGGGAATAAGCAATAAGCAATGGTAGCAGCAGAAGCAAAAGCAGCAGCAGTAGCAGAAGAAAAAGCCTTCTTTTTCTGTTCCTTTATAATCTCTCTGGTCTGTGAACTTATTAATTGGTGCCACTCATACTCAGTAAATCTCAGCAAATCTTCAGTAAAGCCTCTCAACCCCATGAAGTATGCTGATCCAATTTGGTTGGGTGTTTCTTTCTCAAGTTGACACAATCAGTTAACTATCAGAGAAAGGAAATAAACTAATTCAAAAGAAAAGAGGGAGGAAGCCCACATGTTCCCTAAAATTGGAGGCTTATCTATCTACAAGGGTGAGATATTCTGGTTACCATGAAGCTGGTTGAAAAAAAGTTTTTAAAAAGCTAAACATTGTGGAACCATGTGACCAACTCAGGTAACCAATTAAAATGTTTGGCTGACAAACATGGCCAAATCCACATGACAAAACAAAATAGCTGACTAATGGTTGAGCAGTGAACAGACTAGGATGAAACAATGCCCTGAAAAAGATACCTAGAAATAAAAAGCCATCTAAGGGAAAATCCCAGATGGGACTTTGAGAACAAAAAGGAATAAAGTGGGGTAGGCAGCTATTTAAGCAGGAGACCAAGTTACAAATAGCTAATTTTCCAAAAGAGTAAGAAAGCTGAATAGAAACATGAAGACAAACAGGCATACTGGATTAATTACAGGCTCTCTGGCCTTTTTTTTTTTTTTTTTTTTTTTTTTTTACTGACTCATACCCATAGAGACACTGAAAATGGGAAAGAGAAAAATAAAAGGGGAGATAACCTTGAAGTGGGAGTGTGGACTTCTCCTCTTCACAGTAAAAGACAAACAGAGCCCATACATTCCTCTCCACCCTCCCATATAGTGCGGAAAGCAGGAAACTGTTCCTGGTGACATGAAAACAGCCTAGGAGACAGAGAGAGGGGGAGGGGAAACAAACAAAAAAAACTCTCAACAAAACAAAATAAACCTTTTGGCCATAGATTTTAAAGAGAGAGAAAGAAACAAACCCTTACCTAGTCTTCTGGTTGGCTCACCAAATATGTTACCAAGGTTGGGGGTGCTAGAGTCTCCTTCTGGAAGTGTTTTCTAGATTTTCTCTCTCCTGAGCAAAAAATTGGTCAAGACAAGTGCAAAGAGTAACAATGTTTTATATTTATTAAAGGTAGGAAAAGAAAAATAGGCTCTGCAGAGAGAGTTTAGTCCCTGTAAATGTTGGGGGGAAAGTATACCCTACAGCATGAGGGTGGAAAACTGTGAAGGCAAATGTTAGTGAGAGAGCTCAATAGCAGTTGTCATTTTTTTTAATATCTCTACTCTAGAGGCTGGCATCAAGTCTGGGCCATTCTATCAAAAACCTGTGCAAACTCTCACAAGAAATTTATTTGCAAGGTGTTTGGCACTGTTTGGCATATGTGTCCTGGGATTTTGTAATTGGCAGGTCATGCCTCCTTTCCCAGCCAATCTTAGCAATGATCTCCTGCTCAGTAAGCCCAGCAAAAAAACCTTGAGTCTCAGAAGTCACAAATTAGGTGAACATAAATAAATTGCAAATAGAGGATGTCCAGTAAAGTTTGTTGTGTAGATTTCTCAGCTATAGTATCCAGGCTAATAAGAATCTAAAGTTGTCTTCAGTTATTGACCTTTGATTAGGGAATGGGTAACACTTTTTTTTTTAATCATTTTCTTGCTTTTGCATAAATACAAATGGGAAGGATATTTTTCTTTCAGTTTCTTTTTAATTTTTCAGTTCTAAAGATAACATGCCAAAGAGGCTTATTTTGGGTTGGCATATTGGTTATCCATATCTCCAAACAAAATTACAGAATTCACTAATTTTACACAGTCTTCATTGTAGAATAACTTTCATTTAACAACTTTCTGAGGTAGGATAGAAGAAATAAGGATAAGTAAAAAGAAGACAAGTGTCATTATTTTTCTTGTTGCTAAGACAAAATAACTGATACCCAAAGTTGAAGGAGGAAAGGTTTATTTAGCTGACAGTTGGAGAAATTTCAGTCAATATTCAGCTGGCATGGCAGACAGGAATCACAGAGGAGAACAGTACATGGCGGGCAGATGGTAGCAAAGCAAGCAAGCAAGAGACCTTAGCATTTTCTTTCTGCCCCTTTTATATTTCATCTAGGCTACTGGGATTAGGGTGGTACCAAACCAATCAGTGGATTGATTTAGTAATCACACACCCTTAATCCCAGCATCATACATTCTAGCTCCAACCACCTCTGAAAAAGCCACTCCTGTGACTCCATGAGCTTTTGGGAGCCACATCTAGACACAAGCAGTAACAACAAGTAAAATTATAATTTAAAATTATACTTTTAAGAAAACTGCAACTTCTGGGATACAGTCAAATTTACCTAAGGGTGTTGAGGTATTGGCCAGAGGTATGTATGAGATGGATAAGTAGAGATAAGGCACTTTTGGGCCACAAGCCCCAAACCTCCTGGAATGCATGATTAGAGACTGAAAGATAGTCTTGAGAGCCACAAGTCTAAGTAGGATCAAAATACATTGCCTTAAGGAATGAGTGCTCTGGCTTTTATCCTCCTTATACGCCAATGGATTTATTACTTAGATTGGTCTTAGGGTCAGTCATACACACCACCCTGTCCTTCCCTTGCCCTCTACATGAATTCCTCCAGACATCCTTCTTTTGTCCTTTATCCTTGCTTCTTGGTTTCATCAATAAAAACCCATAGAAGATTCAGTTTGGGGCTCTTTTATTCTGAGACTTTCTCATGATGAGGGGTCTTGGTTAACCTAAGGTTAAGGTTAAGGTTTGGGACTTCTTGAAAGTTAAACTGGACATGGGCTCCAAGTAATCACTCATCCTTTGCATCGTGCCATGGTTGTGAAGTCCAACACAAGACTATCTATATTGCTATTCTTTATGCTAGTTTATGTCTTATTCGTTCCGTCACATCTAAAATCTCTTAAAGATAATATAAGTCCATAAATTAAGTTAGTTGAGAAAGTAATGAGGAGGAAACTGATCCTAAGATAAAATGATAGATGGAGAGAATTCAAAGTTTTATCATCTTATTTACAAAAAAAAATCTTGGCTCATAACTTAACCTATAAAATGGGTCATTATCCTTCTGGTGTGTGGGCCATCCATTTTGTTCCCATAAGCTAAGCTCAAGATAGAACTTTCTATAGACCCAGAAATTCCATAAGTTTGCATCTCCTTGAGAGAAACATAAATGTTCCCAGTTCCAGGACATAATGCATATCATTCTCTGAACACCTGCACTCCATTTTTGAGTGTGTACTTTTCTTTCTGAAATAAGTTTTTTTATGTCTCTTACTGAAACATCCTGAAAATTATTTTTCTGTAATAGAAGTCAGTGAATATGAAACCTGTTTCATAGGTGGGGTGAGCCCAGGTTCCTCATCCCTCCTTTGGGGACCATTTTGGATTTAGTCCCTTGACATTTCCAGTAGTAGCCACAAAAAGAGTTTTTGAATATGTACTAAAGCTTTAAGATATTATTATTGCTAATTATTGTTTAACGTAGCTGCAGATTTTCTTAGCCAAAGCAAATATATTGATTAGCTTAATTTGTACTCTTTATTTATTATTAACAAGTGATAACCACAAATTCTTGAACATGCTTGAACAGGCCTATATGAAAATTTAATTCCTCTCCCTAATTTAGTTATTTTCAAATCACATAAAGCCAATTAGATATCTTTGTTTTCCAAAATGTTAAGCATTGGCTTAGCCTATAAGATGTTTTGTGGGTTTTTTTGGTACCGGGATCAAACTTGGTCCTTGTGGTTGCAGGGCAGGGGTGGAACCACTGAGCTAATCCCCACCCCAAGAAATTTAATCATAAAGCTTTTATTTAAAAATAAAAAAGGTCCCTCCCCAAGTGCTTAGTTTTAAATGTCTGGCCAACATCTTATAATATAAATACAACTTTACACTTACACAAAATTTCTAAAGCATTTATTCCTTGTTTTGATTAGATCTCCCTATTTTTAAACATAGGAGCATGTAAAACACCTCTCCTACTTCCAAGAGTGCCTTTATCATACAGGAAACAGAGTGAATAAATTCACAAATGGCATTCATGGAACTGCAGTATGAAGTTTTGGAATAAAAAGCAGGAGCCTTACTTTATCATTGGCAATTAGTAGGCATTGTGAATCGAGGGTACCCTGTTAATGCCTATTTGTTCTCCGGAAATTATAGCTCAAAAAGAATACTGTCAATTTTGGCTTGCTAATCTGCATGGCTTTGTGTGCCCAGTCTTTCACTCAAAATCAAATACTTCTTTCCTCTGGCTGGTCTTCATTCTTTTCCGGTTTCTTTGTATGTGACTATCAAATGTCTTTTGCTTTAGACCAGTCTTTTTTTTTAAGGTCCTGTGTTTCCTGATGTTATTATTCTTTTGTAAAACAAAAACAAAACTGTTGGGTGCTTGGGTATATGCTGTACAGTAGTGTACAATACTCTACAGTAGTTTCTATTTCTTGATCACAGACTAACATTCAGCTTATTGTACAGGTATTCTTATTTACTGTATATCAATATAATATCATAAGGAAATTTAGGAAAACAAGAGCTGTGATAAGAAAATTGAAATGTGAATAATATTTTTGACACTTTAATTGAAATCTGCATTTGATTTTAGGTTTTCAAAATATGTTTCAAAGTAATCTGCAATTTATATGTTATATATGTGTGTTTGTGTATACATATATTTACTTATGTATAGTTATGTAAATTTCTATTTATTATTCTAAATTGCCAGTTTTATTTAGGTTTTTTCCTTGGCAGTAAGGTTTTTGTTTTATAAATATCTCCTTTCCAAGTCAGAGTCTCTCCCAAAACAATAATATATAAAATAGAGGGGTGCATTTGAAAAGTGATGTGTAGGTGGTATTAGCACAAGTCCTGTTATACAGGAACAGAATTTGTGCACGTAACACCCTTGTAGTTCTTTAAAAATATATACTTTCCTATAAAAATTCCTGCTTAGAATCTAACAAATGAGAATAAATATTTTGTCTTTTTAGGTATTGTCTATGGGATTTAATTTAACCATTTTTTATTATTATAGACAAATTAGATAAAAATTAATATACAGTCAGAGAGAAATTGGGCACTTCAGGATGTCAGCACAAAAGATAAAGACATCAGACTAGTGGCTGGAGGCAACTCTGAGGAGAGTCAGGCTTCAGGATGGAGATGCAGTAGCCAGACCTGCATGCCTTCCTAGAGACAAACAACAATGACACTGTAATTAACACTTGGTCCATTGGGCCCAAAGAGACATCATACACAAATCATCTGGACCCTTCTCTTCCCCCAAACACCTGTATTCTTTCCCCATGCTCTTGCTGTATGACTCATTTCTCTATTGGATCAATATTAACTAAGTGGCTATACTTGTAACCCTATGCATTGATTATAGTTTGACCCATACTATATCTACATTGTGATTTTGCCATATAAATTACCTCTAACAAAGAACCTTGGTGGTCACCCATTTGAGACCCCTCCTGGAAATCCAGGAATTCTTCTTCTCCTTATTTCTACTTCAACTCTCCTAACTTTCTCCTTTGGTTTGCAACTTTATTCCATAATGTTGTGAGACCAAGTATTTGATACTTTTGATATCTGACAGGTAGGGAGTTATTTTTCCCCATATCATTATGAAACATTCAGCAAAAGTCCAATGATTGCATGTAGGTATGCTTGTTTATTTTATATTCTACTAGCTACAAAATTTAACTTTTTTTTAAGGTAAGCACAAATATATTGTCTTTTATTCACATAAAATGTGTTTTTGGTATTTTATTTTATTTGTATTATATTATAATATTTTGTATAATAAATAAAATATTTAAAAGAACATTTATAATGCTTCATATGCTTAAAACTATAAGTAAAAATTCATTTCTTTCCTGTTTAAAGATTAAAATTTCTAATTGTATCTTAAATCTCTGTAATGTTTTTACATACGTTTAAAGACTCAGGAAAATATTTGAAAGTATATTTCAAAAATATTTAGATATTTAACAAACACAGAGATTGTAATTTCAGAGAATGTTTGTGGAATAGCCCACAAGTCATGGTGGATGTGTCTATAGTAGGTTTCAGCAATGGAAAAAAAGTGCTCTTCATTAGATCTTAATACTCCAGGCAATATTATTAATGTACATGAATAAGGCAGTTAATATTAACAACAAATAAACAAGACATTTGCTAGCTAAATAATTGAGTGAAAATTCTCCTTAAAACAAAACAACTAATGATGTTAGTCTTATAAATATGAATAAAATCATAAAATTAAACTTCCTGAAATTACATAACTGAACTTTGGAGTGTTTTAGAAATTGGTATTTAAATGAAAGCAAAATCTTAAGCAATCAACATGTTTATATGAAAAAATTTATCTCACAAATATCTGGAATCTTTGAACACTATTAAAATGGGGTTTGTAGATACTGTATGATTAAGATTCTTGAAATAAAATCATCCTGGATTATCACTGTGGTCTCTAAAACCAATAATAAATATCTCTATGAGAAATAACAGAGAAAAAAATACACAGTGGAAATGATGATATGATGATAAAGTGGAGATTAGAGGCATGCCAGGTTTGGGCCAGCCAACCCTGAAAGAGAGACATGAAAATTTGAGAGACAGAGAATATCTCTGTGGAGGCTCAGGGGACTTCACCAAAATGAAGCACTGAACAGACTCACACTCCCAGATTTACTGAGGAACAAAAAAGGCATAGTGTTCTGCTGAGTGCAGACGTTTGTTTCAGGTTAGCAAGGCCTGGTGACAATCTGGCTGAATTATTAATGTTTATCTGATTGTCCTTTAGAGTGCATCCTTATTTTCCCTGTAATGTCCATCTCTGCTTAAGTTGGCAAAATATCCCATCTTTAAGATGCTCCAGCTCCCAGGCGTTAGCAGTCTTCCTCCCTGAATCAACCTGAGCAGACAAGTGGCAAGGAAGGCCATAGTGTGATCGTGAGTTAGAGAAAGAAATATTGGCACCCACAAGAAGCTGTGAGGTGCAAGTAAAGATTTTTCCCTACCTCTTCAAAAGAATTGAAGTTCTGCTGACTTCTTGGGATTCAGACTTCTGGCCTAGAGAATGGTAAAAGAGTAAATTCCTTTTATTTTAAGCACCACAATTGTGATTGTTCATTATGGCAGCTATAGGAAACTAATATAATCAGAAAAGCTAATTTAAACATATGAGGAAGACTGAAATTATCCATTTAAAAAAACTATTCCATAGATAATTCTTGTAAGATTTTTAGCATTACAGGACCTTTCAGGCTAGCATTCCTTGGCTGGAAGTGGTACACAAGTTCATTGGTACTGATAAATATAATGTGTACAAGTATTAACTAATGAATGAATTAATATTTTTCAGGCATAAAAGTATTAATATTAATTTTATTCTTTTTCTTTAAACTTAACTATTTGGATAGGAAATAGGATTTTTGCATGCTTTCTATGCAGAGTGAATGTGCTCACTTTGCTTTTACCAGAAGTTCCAAATGTTGATAACAAGATAGGAGGATGTGAAGAATCATTTATTAGGACATGAAATATTTAATACATAAATTGCTTGTCTGACCCATACTGGATGTTCTGATTCTGAATTTCCCTACCTTAATTAAGAACATGGAAAAATATATTTTATCTTCCCTTGTACACAGGATACATTTTATTTTTTCATTTAAACTAGAAAGAGAAAAGTGGATGTTATTATTTAGATCTACATATGCTCCAAAATCCTCATGTATGTGTACTGATTAGATCATCAAGCTGCTATACTCATTGGTAGAGTAATCCATTGATGAGCTCAGTACCTGAACATATAACTTCCATAACCTGTGAATAAAATAATTGTAATATGCAATAATATAAGTTATGTGAAATTATCTCATTAAAGCACTGTAATATTCTGACATTTGATGTAATGACTGAAATTGTAACTAAATGACAAACAGGCAGGTAGAGTATACAGTGTAAAAGCTCTGGACAAAAATTGACGCAACAGAGTGAGAAAGTGTGACGTTTCATCATGCAACTAAGAACAATATTCAATTTAAAACGTATAACCTCTTTATTTTTGGAATTTTTCCATTTAATATTGACAGACTTTGGTTGAGCATGGATAACATGGAAGCTGACACTAGAAACAAGGGATCACTGCAATATTTATCTTTGTATTAATCATTTTCTCATTGGTGGCACAAAATACCTGACATCCATAACTTAAAGGAAGAGAAGTTATTCTAACTCATAGCTTTAGCCCATTCAGACCATGCTCATCTGGCTTGTAGGTGAATACAGTGAGGTGGCCAAGAAGTAGATAAAAAATAGAACAGCAGTGGTGAAAAACACCCTCTATTATGTTCTACATCAAGAACGTTCCTGTGAACCTTCGTGCACTCAGAGTCAGGCTTCTTTGAAGATGATTAGAGCATGGTGGAGGTATAGTCACCCATGGATTCATCCACTGCTGAGATCAGCAGGTGAGTTTCTGTTGGAAGGTGGGGCCTGGTCAAAAGTGGTAGGTCACTGGGCTGTGTGACCTGGAAGGGCATTTTCTCTCTCTTCTTCATGACCTGACATGAGCAACTTTCTTTTATAGTATGACTTTCCAAGAGATTATTTCCTCCTTTGAGTCAGCAGAGCATAGACTGTATGTAACACTTAGCCAAAATAAATCTCTCCTACTTTAAGTTTCAGGTGTTGGATATTGTGTCTCAGGGATGACAAAAGTGACCAAGACACCCTGCCATGTCATGCTCCCAATGACCTGCCTCTTCCAACTTAGGACCTATTTCTGAGCAGGAGACTTTGGGGGATATTTTAGATCTTAAACCACAACATTCTGTCTCTGTTCCCCCGAGGCTCATGTTCATTTCACTAGGCAAAATGCATTAAGTCTATCTGTAAGAGTTGACAGTCTTAACAGTCTGAAAAGTCCTAACAGTCTTAACATGACTGAAAAGTCCAACTCCAAAGTATCCTCTTAGCCTCAAGGTAATCTTTTAGCAGTGAGTCCCTGTACATATAAAAAATGATGTTAAACTCTTCCACCATACATCAGCACAGGTAAACATTCCCATTTAAAAAGAGAGAAATAGGATTAAAGCAAAAACTGAAACCCATTAGTCAAAATATTACATCTTGTAGCTGCATGGCCAACATCCAGTGAAGATTATGGTACGATGTAAACTCCAATATGCTTGGGCAATGATACTCCTATGGACTTGCTAGTTGCAGCCCACATGGTCTCTTTCTTGTGGTGGCACCTGTTATTACCCGAGGCTTTCCTTGTTCCATGTTCCTATCATCTCCAATGTACTAGTGTCTCCATTGAAACTTTGGCTTCATTTTCATAGCTTCTTGTACTACCTTTTCATGGGTTCCTGTCAAGGACTGTGTCTTCTGTCACAAATTTTTACTTATTCTCATGGATTCCTTTGAAATCTGGGCAGAAGCCTCTGTGATCCCATAACTGGACATTCTACATGCCTGAAAAACTATCTTCAATAGGATAACGTCAAGATTCGGTGTCAGCTTGAGCAGTAGTCTGGGGCCCTTGGAAAAATCCTGTAGCAGCCTCTGAGTGCATGAATTGCTGAACTAAGGTATAAAGTTCACTAGTTGGTCCTGCATATGCAGGCATCCCAAAGACTCTTTTTTTTTTTCTTTTTGGTAAAGGGGATCAAACTCAGGTCCTTGAGCTTGCACAGCAGGCGGCGGCATCACTGAGCTAAATCCCTGGCCCCAGAGACTCTGTTATCATAGAAAGGCTTGATGTTTCACATCCTTTAGCCTGTGATGAGTGAATCTTGTTGATTTCTGAGATGTCTTCAATGTATCTTTCTTGTTTTTGTTTGTTTGTTTGTTTTGTTTTTGTTTTTGTTTAAGGCTAATTGCAGCAACCATGGTCTTTTTTGTCCCAACTTTGCATGTGCTTTTTTTCTGGGGAAACTGCAAATGTTTCATATCACTTGGCCCTGCCATTTTCTCCCAATTCTCCTTTTAGATCTAGCTAAAAACAGCTAAGAGTATGAATGCCACAACCTGAAGTTTGTGCTGCCTTGGAATTTCCTCTGACAGATTAAACAGTTCACTGTCCTTAATCTCAGTCTCCTGAAAAGTCTCAGAAAATCGGCAGAATATGGACAAACTCTGCTATAATACAATACACATGACCTCTAGGCCAACTTCTAATGGAATCCTTGTTCCAACTGAAAATTTCTGAGCCTGGCCTTTACTGTCTGTAGTCTTATCAGCCCTCTGGTCTTCTGAATTCTAATGAATATCATACATCAAGAACTGTTCACAACATTCTAGAACTTCTCTAGCCTGCCTCACACCCCAACTACTTTATGAAGATTGTATTAATCTTTTCACTATTCTTACTAAATATTTCTTTAGAATTAAAATTGGCCATACATATAGAATAGTAAATCAACAATATAAATGCTATTAATGGAAGTAATAACAAAATGATTAAAAAAGAGAACACTTAAGACAAAATATACAATAAAATATCCATTATAAACGTATAACATGGTGACTTTTAGAAAATTTATGCAGATTTTTATTTTGCACAAGCTGGCATGTTTTATGTTTTCTTATGATTCTCCAAGGTTCTTTTTTTCCCTATCTTTTCTCTCTATTCTTCAAATAGGATAATTTCAATTATTCTATCTACAATCCACTGATGCTTCTGCTCCCTAAAGTATGCTTTTGAATCCATTTATTGTAATTTTCCCTTGTATTTCTTATCTCTGGAGTTTCCACTCCATTTGTTTTATCCATTTGTTTAAATTTTTCATTGATTATGTAATCATGCTGTTGTTAAATTTTAAAAGATTTTATAATTCTTTGAACATATTTATAGTATCTCCTTTTAAGTTCTTGTTCTCTAAATCCAACATCTGGACTCAGAATAAATTTATACAGAATACATTTTTTTCTGACCATGAGTCACAACATCCTGGAGATTTCTTTGCTTCTTTAAATGTGTTTCTTGTAACTTTTTGCCAAATTTTGATTATTTTAGATTGGATTAATTATAAGGTAGTAATTAATGGAACATGATTTATTTTTAACTTCTCTTGGGTTAATCTCTGAAATTTGTTCCTTCTCTTGTAGTCACTGATGTTTCTGCTTATATTTATATTTCTTACTTTCCTTTTTAGCTTAAGCAACCTATAACAGGTCCTGTGCGCATATCGCTGAATATTTAGTCAATTATTTGGCCCAAAGTTTTATGCAAAAACCATTAGTCTGTACAGTTTTCACCTGCTGTTGCATCTCTCTGTAAATTGTGAAGTCATTCATACTTCACTCATATCACTAGTGTCTCTTGAGGTACATTTTTCACTGGACTTTCTCAGGTGTCGTTGTGCGTGAATGCAATTTCTTAATCAAAGATTCCCATTATGTTTTTGGATGCTTTCATTCTTTATGGCAATATCCATTCTTCAGGATATCAGAGTTACAGATTTTCTCTATCATTTTCCATGGTATTTGTCACTATTATGACACTCTCCCCTTATATGTGGAGAATATTTTCCAGGATCCCAGTAAATGCCTGAAGCCACAGATATGACTGAATCCTATATATACCATATTTTTGAACAATGGATGGGATCATACTCTCTATATGTTATCTCTTTCTTATACATACATATTGTTACTGGCCAAAGATTTGTTCTGCTCACTGCCTGAAGGTCTACATTGGTATTATCAGAATTTAGTGGAAAGGAGAAAAAATTATTTTGTGGAGCTCCCTAATCAGAATATAGAAGACTATCATCAAAAGGACCATTTCAAGGAATTCCAGTATGGAGAAAGGGCTTTATGAGGAGGAAAAGAAGGTGTTGGAGTAAGGAACAGCAAGGCTATGTGCTGAGTCACTTATCCAGACACAATAACCATCTTTAGTCACTCAGAGGATATTTTCTTTTCTCTTTTCCCCAAACATCCTGGTGGTAACAGCTGACTTTTGTCTTCTAAGCCAGTCTCTATAATTGTTTAGAAAAACACATTATTCTCCTTAAAATTAAATATTATTCCACTTTTAATTAAAGAAAAGTTTAGCAAAATCTTGGCCCACACTTTGATGTTTTCTACAGACCATCAAGCTTTTCAGGTTCTGGAAAACTGGAGAAAGAATGTTGATTAGAAGTTCTTGAGACCAGTGTTTTTCTTGTTCCCGCTTCCTGTAATACATGATTCCAGTAGTTCATATCTCAGTTATTTAAAAGCAATTTTCTTTAGAATTTACAATGCTGGGCAAAGGTGTGTGGGGATAAATTTACAAGGAGTAATTTTAAAAATTGGGCTAATTTAGGAAAGGATTGTGTAAAACAAAACAGTATGGCCATTACCATTGTTAAAATACCTATGATAAGTTATCACCTGTTCACTTAAAAGAAACATTTTTAAACTTCTCTTTGGTATATCAAATTATCAGTATAACTACTCTTGCACATTGTATTGGACCACTGTGATACCTGGATAGTCAATCTGATGTCCAAGAAGGCTAATAAATGCAGGGAGCATTCATAGCATAAGTGTGGTAGACAAAGATGAGTCACATCTTGGGCAGGACAGAGGAGGACAATGCAAGATTTCACCATGTTACCAAGAAAACACTTAGTTTAAGACAAGTGAATTATTTGCTTCTGGATTATTGCATTTAATTTCAGACTACAGCTCTGAAACTGCAGAAAATGAAACACACAGGCAAGGTACACTACTGCTGACAATGCTGTTAGTAAAGATTTTTTACCTTCCATCTCAAGTCAAGTCTACACCTGTAGCTGCAACTGCTGGATTTTATAGAAAGACTGTGACACTGCTTCAGTGATTTGATTTGGGTAGAGGGGAGCAGCCTAGGCAGACTCAGTTTTTATCACAGAAATTTCTTATAGTTTTTCATGAATAAACACTTTCCTACTTGCCTGTTAATACTGAGTCTTGAAATAATTATTTGAGGAAATTTTATCTTATGTTTTTGATTTGAGGAACAGGATTTATTGACTTCTTCTGGAACTATCAAGTAGGTTGCTTTTCAGCCTTCCTTTTATATACATTATTGAAAGATTTTCCATTATCTACAGTAATTGAAGGGGGGTACATTCCTTTGAATTTCTGATCTAAAGTTTCTATTTGGAAGTTATTTATTCCGTTGCTTGGGATCTCTCGTGTTGAGTATTTTGGACTCAAGAGACTTAGAAGACCTCAGAAGCAAGATCTGTTGATTTCTTCACCTCCTCCTGTGTTCCACTTTCCTTTCTGCCCCAAAGGCAGCTGTAAAACCTGGGAAAGTTGCCCTCTTTTCCTCCTGTTTAATACACTCATTTCAGTGGTTCCAGCTAGTCCTGATAACAAGGAATCCCACACAAAGAGGACAATAAGAATCTGTTAGGCCTTGCTGAATCCTTCCCCCCCTACACAAGACCATTTCAGCATTGTTGTTCATTATATATTAACTCTAGTCATAAAACTGTATTTTCACTTCATTTGTAGGGTTTTCATTCCTGAAGATTCTCATGTCACATGCAACTTTAATTAAATAAACTGTTCTGCTTTTCTCTTAACCTGTCTTGTTATCGAAGTATCAGCCATAATCTTTATGATGAGTAAGGAAAGATATCCCACTTTTCACCACTATGCAAGCAAAAGTTTCTTTCAGCACTATAAAAGCAAGTCTAATTTTTAGTATCAAGAAATCAGTCGATTCAAGAACATTTTTGTTTTACAATTACTTTATATACTTTTCCCTACTGTACATGAAATTTATATTATCAATGTGTTTAGAAATCTACATGACCATTTTAAAAACTACTCTTGCTTTTGTAATACCACTTGTTTTGTGTGCTTGTTTCTGTATTTTTATGTTTCCCTTTGAAGAGTGGAGAATATACTTTGATACATTCCAGGGCTCCAAAAAAAAATGAATGTAGTAGACATTGATCATTTTATTACTATCTATTAACTAATATTATTTCAGTAGAACCTTTTAACATGTGGTTCTTGATAGGAAATAAATTCTAGCTCTAGCTAATATGTGAAAAGTTGGAAACATGCTTCTGTACAGTCCTCTGTAGGTGATGTTTCTTCCAAGAACTTGAATGAAGAAAAGGGATCCAAATCTGTACAGACATTTTACAGTAATTTATTCAAAAATTTGTAATGAAATATCAAATGTTAAAAAGAACAATTATCCCATGAGCAGAATAATCTATTTGTGCTTATCTTGTAGTCCAATGTTTTTTGTTTTCTACTCATTTTCTGAGTCTAGTTCTCTTAAGTTTCTGACAATTTCTTGATTCATCTAATAACACTGAACCGGCTGGAACAGAGGTTAGGTATAACTCTTGAAGACATTGGTGTAGGAAAAGATTCTATGAACAAAACTTCAGTGGCCTGTGAACTATCACAAATGATCAACAAGTGGGATGTCTTCTTATTAAAAAGCTTCTGCACATCAAGAGAAACCACCAACAGTGTGAAGAGACAACTCACAATGTGGGAAAAAAATTTCACCTGCTGTTCCTCAGACAAAGATCTACTATCCAGAATCTATAAAGAACTTAAGAAAATCTTCGCTTCTTGGACTTTTGGCTAAGATCAAGTGTAGAACTTAAAAAAAATCAGACCTCCCAAATTTAAAGACCCAATCCAAAAATGAGCATCTGAAATGAAGACACATTTCTCAGACAAAGAAGTAGAAATAGCAAATAAACAGATGAAAAAATGTTCAACATCACTGGTCATTCGAGAGGTGCAAATGAAAACAATGCTGAGATTCCAGCTCACCACAGAAAGAATGGCTGCTATCATGAAATCAACCAATAGCAAATGCTGGCAGGGCTGTGGGGAAAGAGGAACCCTGCTTCACTGCTGGTAGGAGTGCAGACCGGTGCAACCACTGTGGAAATCAGTATGGATATACCTCTAAGAACTAGGATTGGAAGTCCCTTTTGACCCAGCTAGTCCCCTGCTGGGTAGCTTCCCCAAAGAATTAAAAGAATCGTACCACAGTGATATATGTGCACCCGTGTTCATAGCAGCACAATTTGTAATAGCTAAAACTTAGAGCTAGTCCAATTGCCAATCAACTAGAGACTGGATAAAGAAAATGTGGTTTTTTTATAAAATAGAACACTACTCAGCCATAAAAAATGAGAAATTAGAGACATTTATAGCTTAGTGGATGCACATTGTGGAGACACTCTTAAGTGAAATAAATAGGACACACATGTATAAATACCAAGTAGTTTCTCTGGTGTGAGAAACTGAAAGTGTATATAAGGACTAAAATGTATAATAGGTAATGTGAAAATGGAGTACTACTCAGCCATAAAAATGAGAAATTAGAGACATTTATAGCTAAATGGATGCACATTGAGGTGATACTCAAGTGAAATAAATAGGACACATGTGTAAACATTGAATAGCTTCTCTAGTGTGAGAAACTGAAAGTGTAAATAAGGACTGAAAAGTATAATAGATAATATGAAATAGGAAGAAAAGGGGTAAAGGGAAGGGGAAGTAGGAGGGGTAGGGGAAAGGAAAGAAGGGAATGGAATTAATATTAGAAAATGAAAAAATGGAAACAAAATCTTTGTAAATAGGGAGGGATGGATGGGTTGAAGGGAGGGCAGAGGAATGGGGAAAAATAAGAACCAAGAGAGATTATGTAAAGGTGCAAATTTCCAATGTTGAATGTCATTGTATTGTATAACTAAAATGTGCCAATAAAATTAATTTTAAAAAAATATATCATGTAAATGCACAAATTCCTAGTGATGAATGTCATCATATCGAATACTTAAAGTGCATCAATAAACTTATTAAAAAAATAAAACCATTAAAACAAGCCATCATATGTTGGGAATCATCTTCATTGTTTTAAATAAAATAGGTCTCTCCTTTGGTGACTAAAGAAAAATTAGTAATTTAAAAACAAATTTTTGGCTAGGCACAGTGGTACATGCCTTTAATCCCAGCACCTAGGATGCTGAGGCAGGAAGATTGCTGTGAGTTAGAGGCCAGATGAACTACATAGCAAGACCCTGTCTCAAAAAAACAAAACAAACAAAACCAAATTTTACATGTGGCATTATTTCTGGAAAATTGATTTCACTTATCACCTTTTTTTGTTCTTTCTAACTGATAAATAGCAATTATATAATTATGCAATTCTTTTAATTGTATATATTTATGGGATACAATGTGATATTTTGGCATATATAGTTCATGTAAAGATTAAATGATTACCAGATGCATCACCTCACATACTTAACATTTTTTATAGTGAGAATATTTTAAATTTATGCTCTTAGCAATTTTGAGTTATACCTTATCACTTTTTGACATTGATTTCTTTCCCTTGTCAAACCAGAAAATTTCAACAAACTGAGTGTAAGAGATAATTGGCTTTTGTTAGCAATTCATGAATTGGCAGATGAAGAAAGCAAATAAAAGGAATAAAAATGGATTGGTTATTTCAAAGGTAATCATTGTATGGGTCAAAGAAGAGGAGACTCCTTATCACTCTGGCTGAGGCTGACTGGGTCTTCCATGGTTTGCTGTGAGTCTATTTCAACATTCAGTTTGATTACATGACACCTACCATGAATGACTACATTTTAGTTTGGTTGTTCTGCTCAGGCCTAATACATGAGTTCAGTTCGAAACCATAGCCTCCCACAAATTGTATTTAGCATCGTTAAAGATAAAATCTTCCATAAAATGAAAATTGCTGTTATCCAATATATGTTTTCAGTTTGTTAGAAGGATGTTCTAAAAACATCAGTAACTTCCCTATTTTCAGATTAGGAGAAAGTTGGATCACGTGCTTTCTTAAGGTCCGTTTTCATCCCTGTTTTGCATTATTTACTCATTTTATCTGTCTCTTTCTCTTATTCTATTTCTCCTTTATTGTCTTTTGTGCCCTATAATGTACAATTGTAGTTCAGTAACCTCTTACCTACAGACATGTTTCCTTACATTTGTGCTTTACTTAGATTATATAAATTTTCTAAATTGGGTATTAAAATATTATAGTGCAGTATTTATTTATAAATTCTACTTTTCTGTTAAGAAAGAGAATGATTTTTGAAAAAAATATGGTCGGAATATAATGCAAAATCAACATTATTAAATCTATACTCTGCAAACTTTGCATTTATAACATTTTATTTGGCAAAGAAACCTATATATTTATTGTAAATGCCACTTTATTTTTCACTTTTAACAGCTGAAAAAATATGTCAAATGTTAAAATCAGGGTATTGGTCAATGATTTCCTCTCTCTTTCTAGAGATAAATAAAAGATCCCAGTTTCAACCATGCTACAAACTGTTATTACCTAGAATTTTGATAAACAATAATAATTCTAACATTATTCCAGAGCACAAAATTCTTTTTTAAGATTAAAATTTGCTTTCTGGGAGACCTATCAAAGTAAACTATAACTCTTAATTTAAACTCTGTTACACTTTTGATCTGAAATGTTCCTCAAAGTTCCATTCATTAAAGACTTGGTCCCCAACCTGTCATAATATCAGATATAGTGAATTTTTAAGAGGTAGGGGCTAGGGAAAGGAAGTTAGGCAATCAAGTCCTTAAAGGAGATATGAGGACCTGTTTCTTCCTCTGCCTCTCTTTGCTTTTTGACCATCTTTAGGTGAACAGGCTTCCTCTGAAAGCAGTCTCACCATGATGTGCATCTATGACAGGCCTGAAGAAACAAGGCCGACAGACCATGAACTGAAACCTCTGAAATCATTACCTATAATAATATTTTTCTCTTTTCATGTGGATTTATCTCAGGTATTTGTTATGGCAAGAGAAAGCTGACTAACAAGAATCCTCCAAACTTTCATAACAAACAATAGGATTTGCACAGTAATATCTATTTCACAAGGAAGTTTTATTAATATAAATAAAAGCTATCACTATGCTTCATAGCATGTCAGGTTATGTACTTATTTCTTTGCATATAATATTTTAAATTTATTTTAGTTTCTCTATAAAATGATAGAATGGTATTATCACTATTGGAGGGAAAATTAAATTAAGTACATAATTGAAGTTAACAAGAAAATAAAGGGACTAATTAATATTTGAATTTTGGTGAATTGTTCTCATAATTATTTCTTGGATAGAAAAAATAGTTATTTATATGTTCCCCTCAAATCCCATTGACTTTTAGTACTTAATATTTGATGTGGATAAAAAGAAAAAAATTATTTAATATCCTTTGGGGAATATTAAATGTGACAATATGCTTTTCAACTTTGTCTCTTTTTGGAATAAGAGAAATTTCATGGTGAATCATCTTCCCCCAAAATTTAAATAACTGACACTTAACAGTTTTGCTCCAAAAGAACAGACTCTCCTTATTTAAGCAAGGATAGAATGTCATTGGATGAAGCCCTGATTAATAAAGTATAACCTACTAGTTATTGGTCATTTTATTCTCTAAGGATGTCTCCAGGTAACCTCTTCAATAAGGGACACATAGTTTTAAACTAAAAAAGACTGAGTTTGAAGTAAAAAAAAAAAAGATCTCTTTAGATTTGTTTAATGATAATAATTTTGGTTTGTCAATTCAGCTATCCTAACATTGGAGGCAAGAGAAAGGCAAAAAGTGTTCTGAAAAATTTCCTTATTCATTATGTCTATTATAATAGCATGAATATTAAATAGCAAATAAATAATTATGTATGACATAAATCACACATTTGCACATTTTATTAGTTTCTGGGGCAATCATAAATACAAATGTTTATTACTAGTTTTCAATAAATAGGCTCAAACTTAGAACCTGAAAATGTAACTCAATTTGAATATTGTGATACATATAACAGAAATTTCTACTCATTACTGTGAAATAGTTACTTCCTGGTCATCTTTACTCATTTAGTCCTAGTAATTGATGTTATCATGGTGGGTACCTTTATTCTTCAGGTGAGTATCTTAGCTTCCAGCTTTTTCACTTCCTCTATTTCAGTGACCTTTCATTCTGATTTATCTCATCTCTCTATGTATATCTTTAAATCTTGGATCAAGTCACCAGGAACAGCAGAATCTAAACAATAGTTTTACAAAGCCTGCTCTTCTACTACAGTGCTCTGTGCTGAATTTATTTCAGTGTACTTTATAACATCAAAGTCCTTAATACATTGAAACCACCAAATTTTTATTATGTATTTATCTATAGTCTCTTTCTGGTGATTTTTGTTCCGCTAGAATTTCATCATTTATTATTGGTATTATCCTCATTCAGCTTACTGGAATACATTTCATTCCTTTCGCCCCTCTCTCTCTCTAGCCTACTACCCAGACTAAATTGAACCCTGGAAAAATACACAGCTTCTTTATATTTGCAGTGAACCAACTGATTATTCTTGGGAAGTGAATATTGTTGGAAAGAAATCATTAATAATCTTTATTTCTTTTGAAGTCACTTTTGTATTTTTCAGAGGTCTTCCACATCAAATTTTCTTATTTATATTATTTTGTTCCTTTTCCTCACTTTATTATTCACTTATGCCATCCAAACAGGACTTCTGTCCCTAAATTTCTAGTTCCCTGTCACACTCTCAGAGACTTCATGCTGCTACATCTCTAACTTTAATTAACCTACATTCACCTCCCTTCTTAGAATAAAAGTCAGCCGATTTTCCCTGGAATTCAAAGCCTAGATTATCTAAGTCATACTTTCCTGTTCAATATTGTCTCTCACTCCTACTTCCAGTTATCTACACACATTAGTTCTCATTCTCTGTTTCAAAAAACACCCTGAATCTTTTCCATTTTTTTTCTATTACTGCTGACTGACTCCTTGTCATTCAGATATGAGCTTAAATGCTACTTTCTCAGCTCTCCTGGCCATCAAATGCCTACTCAATCACAGATTATATCCTGTGTTCTCTTTCTGTTACCATAAAGAGATCTCTGAAATAATGCAGTTTTACAAAAGAATGATGTGTTTTGTTCTCAGTTGGGGGAGATCATTGTCAGTTGGCCCTGTTGCTTTTGGGCTCTCGGCAAGGCAGTGCACCGTGACAATAGCACATGAAGGAACACGTTGCTTCCACCATTGTGTAGATGAAATGAAAGAGAGAAGATCGTAGTCCCACAATCCTCCTTGAGGAAATGTCCCCAATGTGTAAGATCTCCTACTAGGCCCTGACTCTTACTGATTACATGACCTCTGAATAGCACCATGGCTGGGGACTGAGACTTTAACCCATGATCTTTTTGGGGAAATTTCAGATCCAAACTGAGGCATAACCAAATAATTTTAATTACATGAAAAATGTAGAATTTTCTGTTTATTGGTCAAACATTGCCTAGCCACCTTAAACTAGAAGATGAAATTCTTATGAGCATTTACTTACCTATCTTTTTCAGATTTTATAGTCAACATTTAGTGCACACAATGCCTGACATGAATTAGGTCATAAATTAACTCTCCAAATAGTTCCATTATCCATGCTATGATATTATATTTTTAAAATATTTGTCTTTTTTCAGTTCTTTAAACATGCTGGGATTTAGCTATCAAGGGTCTCTCATGTGCTGTCCTTTCTGTTGTAGTTTTCTCAACTTTTAGGATTCTCTGTAAACACTATCATCTCAGAAAGAGCTGGTCACTCTATCAAATGCAGAGCTGCTTTTCCTCCAAACTCAAATTATTTCTCCTTTGTTTCATATATGCTCCTAACCACAACCTATTTTGTTGATTGTTTTTTCTTAGTTATAGTCATTTGTGTTATCCTATGTTCCCATTAAAAAATCATCATATATTTTTAGCTCAATGTTTTCATTTGTATTGTCATAAGAAAAAACACCATGTAACATAAAATTTACTGTCTCAATCACTTTTCAGCATAAAGGTAAACTTTATTACCACCTCTGAAATGTTGCCTATTCAGAGGAGTTGCTCAATATAAAATTATTAAAAGAATGATATAAAAACATTTTTCAACGTGACTAAAACCTTGTATGTTTTTAAATTTATGGTGCTCTATACAAGTCTGGACCTCAATCTTTTGAGCTGGCCCAATAAGAATAGGTTTTTGTGTTTATTCCCTTTTATAACCTTGAATCCAGTGCCTGCCTATGTTGTCTAGACTCTTTTTCTTGGTTCCTATGTCTCTCTATTTTTGAGATCACCCGTACAAACTGTAAGAAGACAAATGACAGTTGTTTGTGTTTTCCTTCATTTAAAACAGACTCTCTAGATTAATTTTTCTTATATACTTTTTATTGATCTTAACATGAGAAAAATAATATATACTTTTAAAAATTCTTTTATTGGTACATTTTAAGTATACAATATGTTTACATTTACCATTGGGTGCTTGTACCTGTACATGATGTATCTGCATTCTTGTTTTTTCCCCATTACCTGTGTGCCCTTCACCCCTCTACCCTTCCCTATTTACATAGATTTCTTTTTTTTTTCTTTTTTGTATTAAATTCTTTTATTGGTACATTGTAGGTATACAACACAATTACATTTCTCATTGGGAATTGTACCTTTATATAATCCATCTTGGTTCTTATTTTTTCCCCATTCCTAGCCCTCCCTTCACCCCCTCCACCCTTCCCTATTTACAAAGACTTTATTTCCATTTTTTCCATTTCTCAGCATTTTTTCCTTTCCCTTCTTTCCTTCCCCCTGTGCCTCCCACTACCCCTACCCCTTTGGACCTTTTATTCCTATTTTACATTATCGATTATTCATTCTAATCATTGGTACATTTTAGGTATACAATATAATGACATTCATCATTGGAAATTTGCACCTTTACATAGTCTCTCTTGGTTCTTGTTTTTCACCCTTGCCCAGCCCTCTCTTCAACCCCTCCATTCCTCCCTATTTACAAAGATTTTGTTCCTATTTTTCCATTTTCTCATATTAATCCCATTCCCTTCTTTCCTTTCCCTTAGCCCTCCCACTTCCTTCCCCTTTGGCCCTTTTCTTCCTATTTCACATGACCTATTATACATTTAGTCCTTATTTACACTTTCAGTTTCTCACACCAGAGAAACTATTCGGTATTTACACGTGTGTCCTATTTATTTCACTTAAGAGTATCGCCTCAGTGTGCATCCACTTAGCTATAAATGTCTCTAATTTCTCATTTTTTATGGCTGAGTAGTGTTCCATTTTATAAAAAAACCACATTTTCTTTATCCAGTCTCCGGTTGATGGGCAATTGGGCTGTTTCCAAGTTTTAGCTATTACAAACTGTGCTGCTATGAACATGGGTGCACATATATCACTGCGGTATGATTCTTTTAATTCTTTGGGGAAGATCCCCAGCAGTGGAATAGCGGGGTCAAATGGGACTTCCAGTCCTAGTTCTCTGAGGTATCTCCATACTGATTTCCACAGTGGTTGCACCAGTCTACACTCCCACCAGCAGTGGAGCAGGGTTCCTCTTTCCCCACAGCCCTGCCAGCATTCCCTTTTTTTTTTTTTCTCATATTCTTTCCTTTCCCTTCTTTCCTTTTCCCTTCCCCTCCCACCACTCCTACACCTTTGGACCTTTTCCTATTTCAAATTATCAGTTATTCATTTTAATCATTTTAATCCTTATTTACACTTTCAGTTTCTCACATTAGAGAAACTATTCCATATTTACACGTGTGTCCTGTTTATTTCACTTAAGAGTATGGCCTCAATATGCATCCATTTAGCTGTAAATGACTCTAGTTTCTCCTTTATGGCTGAGTAGTACTCCATTTTATAAAAACCTACATCTTCTTTATCCAGTTTCCAAGTGATGGGCACTTGTATTTTATCCAGTTTCCAAACCTTAGCTATTACAAACTGTGCCAGTATAAACATAGGTGCACATATATCGCTGTGGTATGATTCTTTTAATTCTTTTGAGAAGATACCCAGTAGGGGAATAGCTGGGTCAAATGGTACCTCTAGTCGTAGTTCTTTATGGCTGAGTAGTACTCCATTTTATTTAAAAAAAACACGTCTTCTTTATCCAGTGTCCAGTTGATGGGCAGTTGGGCTGTTTCCAAGCTCTAGCTATTACTAACTGTGCCACTATAAACATGGGTGCACATATATCGCTGTGGTATGATTCTTTTAATTCTTTTGGAGAGATACCCAGCAGGGGAATAGCTGGGTCAAATGGGACCTCTAGCCCTAGTTCTTTGAGGTATCTCCATACTGATTTCCACAGTGGTTGCACCAGCCTGCACTCCCATCAACAATGGAGAAGGATTCCTTTCTCCCCACACCCCCAGCAGTATTTGTTATTGGTTAATTTCTTTATAGTAGCCATTCTTTCTGGGGTGAGCTGGAATCTCAGTGTTGTTTTCGTCTGCATCTCTAGAGTGACCAGTGATGTTGAACATTTTTTTCATATACTTATTTGCTGCTTTTACTTCTTTCTGAGAAATGTCTGTTCATTTCGGATGCCCATTTTTGAATTGGGTCTTTGAATTTGCAGGGTCTGATTTTTTTCAGTGTTTTATATATTCTAGATAGTAGACCTTTGTCTGAGGTACAGCTGCTTTCCAAGTGCCAGTTCATAGATGATAAATTTGTGAAGTAGATACTATTCATTCAATCACTGATCTAATGCCTATATGTTAATCACTCACTATGTAATGGACTTGGACCATGCATTACTGACCAAGACATAGTACTGTACCTGAAAATATGAACATTACTTCTGCTAGTGGTTGGGGAGAAGCAAAAGAGTAATTGCATGGGGATGTGCAACATTTTATGAAACAAAAAGGTAAATATGATACTACATTGGATCAGATAGAAAAAGGTGTTACTGAGTTTATAACTATTTTACAAAAGAGGGAACTGAGGCTGAGAAAAGTTAAAGAACATGGTGAATGTGCTGAAAAAATTATGAAAGATCGTGAAGTTAGAATTTGAATCTCATTTTATATTTTTATTCTATAATTGATTTTCTAGTGGCATCTTATGCCTTTTCATATATATCAACACCTGCTTCAGCTATTTTACATATATCATTTGATTCTCACAAAATTCTTTGAAAGAGGGAAGGTTTTAGTTTTCTTCAACTTTTATACGAAGATATTTACCTTTAGGGAAGACACATAATTGCCCAAGTGGTAAAATGCATAAATAACTGAATCCCAGAATTCACTGATATCAAATATTTGTAATATTTGTTGTTAAATAAATTATTTCATGATTTTTTTATTTCCTTAAACAAAGTTACAATATTATTTCACTGTGTCTTGAAATTTAAAAACTTTTTGTTTTGATATGTTATGGACAAGCATGAAATCATCATGTAAATATCCAATGGATGTACACATTTTATAACTATTCATTTTTTCTATATCTATTTTGTGTATATACAAAACTGGCATTTTTGTTATCCTCCAATTTAAATGAGAATTTTTATTGATCAAGCTTGGTCACTCTGATTCATCTTTCTTTTCAGTGCTCAATACAACATTTTATACTTGGCAGGTGTTCTACAATATCAGTCGTCAAAATAAATACCTGTTTGTGGGTAATTACTGTGCTATATTTAAGGAAATTTAGCCTATTTTTGAAAATGTGTGTGATTAGTACAGAAAGTTCAGGCTTCATGTGAATTCACTATTAACAGCAAATTTTGCTCAAGAATAGTTTTAGGCAAGTCTTGCACATTTTGCACTTTCATACATATTTTCTATCACATGCATGACTAGGTATCTGTCTTGGCCCAACCTTAGATTTTTGATGTCAATAAAAGGAAGCACTCATTTAATGCAGCAGGAGATGGCAACCTCTACAATCTTGTAACTGTAGTATGTTTTATTACCTGAGGTATACTGTAGTGATCATCAAACAGGACACTAATGAGAATGAGTAACTCTCCACCTATGGTAGTGTTAACTATCTTCCCTCAAAACAGTGCATACATTTTTATTCTTATATGAAGGAAAAATATCTCAAAGGAGGAAAAAAAAACTATGCTGGAATAGCAATGAAGAAATAGTTGCTCTACATGACATTTTATTTCTGGATGGCTAGAAAGATCAATGTACTTGCCTGCAGCTCATGAATTATTGTCCTCAGCTATCAAAGAAGGAAACATTGTGTACAGCAACTAGTTCTTCATTGCTAACTTCTTGTCATAAGTAAAGTGATAATAAGGCAGCTTCAGAATAGGTGTCACCCTTGGGATATAGTATTACTGTGTCTTAAAAATCACTAATAACTATAATGCATGGACTTGACTTAAATCTCCCCCACAAGTGAGACAATTTCTGTAAGCCATTTGGAAAGCAGAGTCTGAGGAATTCAACCTTTCGGAAGCATATTTACATATATCTATACCTCAGCAACATTGTACCTGGTTCAACGCGAAGTAGTGGGCTGGGCTTCTTGAATATGAATTCTGCTATTACCTTACCTTAATAATCAATTAGCTATGTGATTTGTAAAGCATTTAAATTGCCAATAGTGATATATTTATCAACTATGAAATTGTGCTGTGAGGATAAATCCATTACTCATGTATTTGTTTATTTAAAAGATTTATTAAATATTTACTTGAAGTCCAAATTGTGCTGAATGCTATATACAAAACTTTCATTTCAAATCACTTTAGAAGTAGGACTGTTGATAATAAAAATATTACTATGACACAAGTATGATAAAGAAATATAAATAATTGGAGAAAGTGGAGATTTTTATTCATGTGTGCAAAACTAGATCCAGAGAACATAAGATGGCAAAGGTAAATACACAATTTGTAACTCAGTAATACATTATAAGTCTAAAGTTTGTGAAACCTCAATTACAGAAATGCAGGATGGTATTCTAGGTATGTGAATTGGTCTTAAATTCTTTGTAAGACCCTAAAGAGAAGATGATATAAAGTGAAATAGTGAAATACATTTACAAAGGTAAAATGAATGCGTTCATTATTCTCAGGGCCAATAGAAGTATAAATGACTACTAAAGATTTCAATAACATTTTTGAGGAAGCAATCCTAAAATGGTTTTTAAAAAAGCTGGGTTAGTGACACTCTTAAATACAGTAAAAAGTTCCTTAGGGAGGCTTTAGTCAGTCTTTTGCTGTATTCAGAATAATATTCTATTTGAATAGTTTTATAATTGCTTTCCAATGCTTTCTTATTATTAACACTTTTTAATTTATCTTATACAGTAATCTTAAGAGATAAATAGATTCATCCTTACTTTGAAGGTGGGAAATATGAGTGTGTGACATATAAGGTCCTCTAGGTTAATAATAAGGAAAGCTCAACGATGAGTGGATACTTAGCTTTCTCTTCCTTCAGAAATAATTTATTAAATATTAACCACATTCATAGACACTATTCATACTTGAGATGTTACGATGGTAAGATAATTATGATTTCTCCTTTCATTGTGTTTATAATTTTCTGACTTTCACAAATATCTTTAATGGAAACCTGAAAATATAATATATTGATAAATGTACCGTATTTGTCTATACCCTAACATTATCATATAAAACCCACAAATTCTGTGGAGAGTGACTAAGTGAATTCATACTATGACACCACTAAGAATTATTTCACTGTATATATCTCAACTGACTACAGTATAATGACTTGCACTGTCTTTATTTAAGTAATTATGAACCAAACCCATGATCAATTTTATTTGTTTATAATATAACCATATGTGGTTACTATTAGCCTCATTTTAATTTATAGATTAGACTAAATTTACCAAATTAACATCAGCACAGGGAATGGGGAAAAAATAAGAATTAAGATACATCATGTACAGGTACAAGCACCCAATGATAAATGTAAACATATTGTATACCTAAAATTTGCCAATAAAAGAATTTAAGCAAGAAAAATTATAATAAATAACCATCAGCTGTATTACATTGATAGGAATTGTACATAGCTCCTTCCAAACCTTATGGAAAATGTATGTGAACAGATGCTCAAGTATGTCATTAAAATGTAAAAACAGCTTATTTGATATTTATATACATTAAAGATTTTCAATTTCCAAAAGTTACTAAGTATGAGAAATCTACATAACTTTAAATATTATTAAGATTTGTTAATTACTTTTGTGATCTTTTATTTCTTTCCATTCATGTTTTTCTTGAAACCAATTCAATCTGATATCTACTCACCCCTTCACTGAAATTATGATTAAAAATTTTATCAATGATCTCATGGCTAAAAGAAAGTCATTACATACTTTTCACCTTAAGGTTTCTATAGCTTTTTATACAGATAACCCTGCAGTCTTCCTTAAAGTAATTTTTTCTTTCAATTCTAGTACATCACATTTATTTAGTTTCCCTCATGCCATTAAGATGACTTTTTCTTGTCTCTACTGAATACTGACTGTATAAAACTGGAAGAGTCTGGAGCTCAGTCATCTGACTTTTTTTCTTTCTTTCTTTCTTCTTTCTTTCTTTCTTTCTTTTCTTTTGTTCCTTCCTTCCTCCCTCCCTCTCTGTCTCTCTTTCTCTGTCTTTCTTTCTCTTTCTTTCTTTCTTTCTTTCTTTCTTTCTTTCTTTCTTTCTTTTTTCTTTCTTTTTTTCCCCCCCAATTACCTTACTTACCTAGACCCGTGGGTTACCTACAATCAACATGTGAATAATCCACAATTTTATGTAGACATCCCAGAACTCTTCCCTGCAGTCCTAACTCCTTCACATTCTTACTTGAATATTTAGTAGACTACTCAAACTTAACATGTCCAAAGGGGAACTTCTGATGTTTCCCATTCTAACTTGTTCTGCCCAGATCTGTATTACTTGCAGGCTCAACTTGAATTTTTTTTTTTCCTCACAGTTCTGGAGGATGGAAACCTGAACCCAGTATAGTAGGGGAAAAATTGCCAACAAGACTATACTCTCACTGGAGTTTCTAGGTAGCAAACTATTCCTTGCCTTTTCCAATTTCTGGTAGCTACTGGCATTCCTCAGCTTCTGACTGTACTACTCCAATTCCTACGTCTGTGATTATATTTCTTTTTTTTTTCTGTTTATGAATTAAAATCTCCTCTGAGTCTACTTTAAAAAGACCCATCATTACAATTAGCATCTAGGACTAAGATAATCCTGGCCTCTCAAATCCAGGATAATCTGGGTTATTTCAAGATCTGTCATCTAGTCATATCTGCAGCTGTTTTCCTTCCCTCTCTTCCTTCTGCCCTCCCTTCACTCCTCCCTCACTCTCTCCCTTCCTCTCTTCTTTCCTTTCTTCTTCCATACATCTCACTCTTCCCAACCTCTGCCATGTATGGCAGCATTCATGTTTTCCAGATTTTATGTCATGCATTTTCTGAGTGGAAACATGTTCTCAGCCTACTATGGTTTCCCTCAGGTCTCTGCTATGGCAATGATTGTGTCATTTCTTTCCTCACTATATTACTTGGAATCTCACACTCACTACCACCAATGGTCCTGCATACATTATCTCCCTTCCCTTTAATTTTTATTCTTACATTTCTTATTTCTAATTATATATAGTACTTCAATTATTTATTTTATTTCCATTTTCTTGGTACAATTCTAACTTGATAGGAATAATTATTTTTAAATATTCTTAGCCCTTTGATTACTACTCATGTATTGGGTCTAAAAAATAAGAGGATTTTAAAAAATGATTTGTTATCACAAATAGTGTGTAAAAATATGTTTCTGTACTACTGTTAAATTCTTGTGAAGAGAACTTTCAGTCTTTGGTTTTCAGATAAATGAATTAGACAAATCCATAGAAGTAGTAAAAAATCTTTGTAATGGCCACAGAAGTATTGTCAGCTAAGTAGCAATCTGAATAAAAATTGGGGAATAGTATTTGTTTTTTGTCATTTTTTCTGATTTATCTTTAAATAAAAACAATAAGGAAACATTTTATAATTCACATGAAGTGGTGGGTGACACATTTGAGAAAAATGATATTATCTCAGTATTATTCTAACTGGCTACCTTATAGTGAGATAGAAACAAATTTCAGACATTTATAAACAGCGAAGTTTTAAAAAATTAATCTTGTCGAGAAGCCTTTTCTTAAGCAACACTTCTGTACAAATGGAGAAGTTAAAATATAACTTTCATAAATTAATTAATTTTCATGTTAATTATTTAAACATGTATGTTTACCTCAAATTTTTTATTTTTATTTTTATTTTATTGGTATATTTTAAGTATACAATATAATGCCATTCATCATTGGAAATTTGTACCTTTACATAATAAATCTTGATTCTCATTTTTTCCCCTTTCCCCTGCCCACCCTTCAACACCTCCACCCTTCCCTATTTAAAAAGACTTTGTTTCCATTTTATCATTTTTCTCATATTAATTCCATTCCCTTCTTTCCTTTCCCCTACCCCTCCCACTTCCCTTTCCTCTTCTCCCCTTTTCTTCCCATTTCACATTATTTATTACACCTTTTGATCCTTATTTACACTTTCAGTTACTCACACCAGAGAAACTATTGAGTATTTACATGTGTCCTATTTATTTAGTCGAAGTGTATCGCCTCAATGTGCATCCATTTAGCTATAAATGCCTTTAATTTTTCATTATTTATGGGTGAGTAGTTTTTATTAAAAAATACATTTTCTTTATGCAGTCTCCAGTTGATGGGCAATTAGGCTGTTTCCAGGTTATAGCTATTATGAACTGTGGCTCTATGAACATGGGTGCACATATATAGCTGTGGTATGATTCTCTTAATTCTTTTGGGGAGATAACCAGCAGGAAAATAGCTGGGTCAAATGAGACCTTCATTCCTAATTCTTTGAGGTATCTCTGTGCTGATTTCCACAGGGGTTGCACTAGTCTACACTGCCACCAACAGTGGAGAAGGGTTCCTTTTCCCCTACAGTCCCACCAGGTGCTTTGTTATTGGTTGATTTCATGATAGCAGCCATTCTTTCTGGGGTGCAGTAGAATCTCAGCATTGTTTTCATTTGCATCTCTCGAATGACCAGTGATGCGGAACATTTTTTCATATGTTTATTTGCTATCTCTACTTCTTTTACTGAGAAATGTCTGTTCATTTCAGATGCCCATTTTTAAATTGGGTCTTTAAATTTGTAAAGTCTGATTTTTTAAAGTTCTTTATAGATTCGAGATAGTAGACCTTTGTCTGAGGAATACCTGGTAAAAATTTGCTCCACACAATGTGGGTTGTCTCTTCAAACCCTTGGTGGTTTCTCTTGCTGTGCAGAAGCTTTTTAATAAGAAGAGATCCCGCTTGTTGACTGTTTGTGGTAGTTCACCGGTAATTGAGGTTTTGTTCATGAAATCTTGACCTATGCTAATGTCTTCAAGAGTTCTACCTAACCTCTCTTCCAGGAGGTTTAGTGTTTCTGTTTTAATATTTATATCTTTAATCAATTTTGATTTTAGTTTAGTGCATGGTGAGAGATATAGGTCTAGTTTTAATCTTTGGCAAGTGGAAACCCAATTTTTGCCAGCACCACTTTTTAAAGGGGCTATCTTTCTTCCAAGGAGGGTGTTTGGCTCCTTTGTCAAAAATGAGGTGACTGAATGTGTCTGGAGTTGTTTCTGTATCTTCTAATCAGTTCCACTGGTCTTCAGGTCTGTTTCTTTGCCAGTACCATGCTGTTTTTATCACAGTAGCTTTGTAGTATAGTTTCAAATTGGGGATTGTGATCCCCCCACCTTGTCTTTGTTGCCTAGAATTGCTATTGCTATTCTAGGTCTCTTCTTGTTACAAATGAATTTCTGGATTACTTCCTCAATTTCTGTGAAGAATACTACTGGGATTTCAATTGGGATTGCATTGAATCTATATAACTTTTTTGGAAGCATGGTCATTTTCACTATATTGGTTCTTCCTAACCAGGAGCAAGGGATGTCTTTCCATTTTCTGACACCATCTTCAATCTCTTTTTTCAGAGTGCTATAGTTTTCAGAGTAGAGTTATTTGATTTCTTTCCTTAGGTTGACTCCTAGATATTTCATTTTTTTGGATGATATTATGCAAGGAATTGTTTCTCCAGTTTTTCAGTGAGTCTTTTGTTCATATACATGAAAGCTATTAATTTTTTGGGGTGTTGACCTTGTATCCAGCTATGCTACTTAATTTGGTTATTAAGTCTAGAAGACTTTTGTTGGAGTTCTTGGGCTCTTCTATGTAGAGTATCATGTCATCTGCAAATAATGACAATTTGACTTCTTCTTTTCTTATCTTTATTCCTTTTATTTCGTTCTCTTGTCTAATTTCTGTGGATAATGTTTCCAAAACTATATTGAACAGGAGTGGTGATAGTGGACATCCTTGTCTTGTTTCTGATTTTAGTGTGAAGGATTTCAGTTTTTGACCATTTAGTATGATATTGGTTGTTGGTTTTTCATAGATGGCTTTTATCAGATTGAGGTAGAGAGCATCTATTCCATTTTTTGTAGGATTTTTATCATGAATGCATGTTGGATTTTGTCAAATGCTTTTTATGTATCTATTGAGATTATCATATGGTTTTTGTCCTTGGCTGTATTAACATAGTGTATTACATTTATTGATTTGCATATATTGAACCATCCCTGCATCCCTGGGATGAATCCCACTTGGTCAGCGTGTATGATCTTCTTCATTTTATTTGACAGTATCTTATTAAAGATTTTTGCATCTATTTTCATTAGTGAGATTGGCCTATAGTTCTCTTTTTCAGTTATGTCTTTCTCTGCTTTGGGGATTAAGGTGATTCTTGCTTCCAGGAATGAATTCTATAAGACATTTAAAGAAGAATTATCGCAATTACTCTTTAAACTCATCAAATAAATTGAAAGGGAAGAAATACTTCCAAATTCATTCCTGGAAACAATTGTTATTTTGATTCCAAAACCAGGGAAAGACCCAACCCAAAAAGAGAACTACAGGCCAAACATTAAACGTATGATTTCAGTTGGGTCTTTCTTTGTCATACCTTTAATGTTTTGGTGTCTTGAAATTTCCTTCACCAGTTCAATTAGTCTTTCATCTTTAAACCCAGCCTCCTGTCATGTCTTAGGGCACAAGTAAAATGTAGACATGTTCTACTTAAAGTAGTAGATTATTTCTACACTTATTGGTCACTCATTATTGCTTCTAAATATTTAATAAGTTAAAATATGTGTTTATAATTTCCATTACTTGTCATATGGCAGAATGAGGAGTTGCTCTCTAATAACATTTTACTATTCTGTATTTTCAAATTTATTAAACAGAAAAGGGTATCTTTTCTGCTCTGTTCATTTTAAATTTGAATATTTTCCTCTTTTATCAGAGTTCTATTTTAATATTTTTATTATTAATAATTTAAATAATGTTCCCTCTGGGTACACAGCAGTAGATTAGGAACTAAGTCAATGCACAGTGGAAAATACTGCAAACTTAAGCAAAATATTATGCAAAGAGTTATAAGTGAATTGTAGCTGATTTGATCCAGAGTAAGTGAGCAAATCATAATGGAATGAAAATGTAATTTAATAAATTAAAAAAAGAATTTTCCTGTGGCAAGTTCTTTCCCATCAAATTAAAGAGAGAAAATTCTTTTCCTAAATTCCTAAGAACTTTTGTTTCACCCATGTCCTTCTTTAGTAGAATGCACTCTGTTGTTACCAGAATGATCACCACTATGTATATACTACTTGATTATGTCATACTGTTTATTACAAAATCCTCAGTGGTTCCAATGTACTCAGGCATTTGAATTTCTTACTTGATCATTAAGAAATTCCAGTGTTCTTGTAGAATGTAAGGACACATTGGTGAAATACACTTCTAATAGGTTAACTACAAGTCATCTCATATGAGATTCTTATATGATTTCTGAAAGCAAACACCTAAAGAATAAATTTTTTTAAATGGAGGCAATCTCATTCATTTGTATTTTGCAGAGTAATGATAAAGGGTCTATATTATCCTCTCCAAATGGTTAACAAACTAGTCTTATGTTCTATAGAAACATATAATTTTTAAGATCAAGCTAAAACTGCTCCAATCTTGGCTTTTCATACATAATTCATTTTTGTCTTCTTTGCAAATGTCTCATATCCTCAAGTCAAATACATATAATTTCTAGGAAATTTCCTATTGGTTTCCATGCTTTGCTCTTTATCTCCATGAAAGCCTATCTTCATCTGTCAATTTATTTAAAATATAATCTCAAAGATCATATTCATGATCATGTTAGACCTGCCATTGATAGTTATAACAAAATGCTATCACCTGTGGTTTAATATGATACATTCTATCTCAGATATCCTTATTATTCTATGCACACTTTGTTATATAATGTCATGTTTTTATATTATTTACATAGTAACTCTAGTACAAAGAGTTTATGTGCATATTTTCATCTTTTGCTAACTACATTGAAAATAGTTTATGTTCAATAAATATTGGTTATATGAAGAAACAAGCATACTTAACAAATAGATGCTTTTATATAGTGAATAAAAATATTTTTAATACTATAATATTACAAATGTTAATTTTATATACAATTCTTGATAATGATTTTAAATGTCTCAATAAATGCTATAAAATGAACTTTATATAATTAATATTATATGAAATCACAATCATCTTAAAAACTCCAAGTAAATATTAATTTCCTTATTGTAGGGAGCTGATCCCTTTTTTCTATATTGACAATACATACTTCTTAATGTATTATATATCATTTAATGTAGAAGTTTTATTTTCAGGAGAACAAAATATATATTTTAAAAAGACTTGTTATTTTTATAAAGCTTCATTGTCATACATACTATGGTTTAGATCTAAAATGTCCTCCCAAAAGTCTCATTTGTTTAGAGGTAGGGCTTTTGGAAGGAGATTCAACCATGTTGGTATAATAAATACTCTCAGTGAATTAATCTATGGATGAGTCAATAGCTGATTGTGCTATTAGGATGTGGGGCCTCATTGAAACTGGAGGGGGGGACATGGAAGGATGTATTCTTATCCCCAGCTCATCTCTTCCTGACTGTCATGGACATCTTTCCTCCTCTAGGCTCTTCCACCATACTATTTCAGTCTTGGAATCAGGCAATCATGGTCACAAGCTCCTGAATCCATAAACAAAATAAATGTCCCATCCTTTAATTTGCAGATACCAAGTATTTTGGCCTAGCATAGTGCATCACTCAATAAAGGAAGGAATTATAATGATTTTAACTACAAGTTTACAAAACAAATAAGGCAAAGTGGTCTCTATATGTCAATTCAGTGTCATTCTAGAGCACAGCTAACTGATCCACTCGAAAAATAGTTAATTGTCTAATAAAATTTGATTTGTTATTCACTTTGACTAGGGGCCAGATACTATAAGATGCCATTTTTTTTTAGTATAAATCATATGATTTCTACCTGATAGAACAAAATTAAAAGAATATATTTATAGTTATATTTACTGAGTTCATTAACTGTCTCTCAGCTTAATGAGTGATTTTCTTCCAACATTTTTTTCGTGAGTGATAAGAATGTAGGTCAGTTAATATTGATTGAAATTGGGAGAGAGGCAGGAAACTATAGGCAAATGTGGCAGGGGAAATGAAGAGAATTGAAATGTTTATTTCATAACTTTTATATTGATAGATTCTTCTAGAGTTAAACTTTACAAAAAGTAAATCACTGAAATTTGTGTGACATTTGTTTATTCACTTAAGGTGAGTAAACTGAAAGATCAATCAGAACTGAAGCTATTTAAAATCCTCCTATATTTCTCCTATATTAAGAAATTGCTTATAAGTGTGAGAGAAAATATTCTAATTTAGGGCATTTATCTGTTAACAGGCTCACTTTTAGGAGCATCTCTCTTAAACAAGATAGAAATTTGTAGCTGTTTAAGGATTTCAAGAATATGTCAAAAATTCAGGACTTTTGAAGGTATCACAAACTTAAGAATTTGTGTTCTGTATCTGTTTGAAAAAATCACAAAATAATCTTCAAACCTAGAAGTGTTTATATTGCTAAGTAGAATCTGTTATAAAAGATGTGTTCTGTATGATGATTTTTTTCTGTATGTGTTTTGTAAGCTGAAACAAATCACACTGACTTTCGAAACCAAAGGATACAGACATATAACAGCATAGTAGCTAATGAAGTTGATATGGTGCAATGCTATGGAGATCTCATTGAAATAAGATTCATCTATTATTGCTTCTGTAATGTAAAATTAAGAGATGTATCACAGACTCAAATCTTCATTTTTTGTTGTTTTTTTAAAAACTTTTGTTAATTTGCATCACATGATAGCCAAGTACATAATGTGGATCAAATTAAGTAAAGAACTCTTGCATTCATGTGAAAATAGACATTGAAATATAGCAGACATGGTTGCAGGAGCCAGAAAGCTTGATTAAGATTTGCTGGTCCATAGTTTAATAGTATATGCGTCAGTGGGAGTCATTGAATTTCTGCTTCAATGTGTCATTTTATAAGGTGTACTATATTTTAGTTTTCATAAATACTTGATACAATTATTAGTGTTATTATGCAATTTGTTTTGTATATTGAAGGATGCTATATTTCAGTGTAGATGAGGTTTTCTTCTGTTTCTGTCTTTCCCTCTAAAATGACAAAATAGAAAGCCAAGTGATGTTCCTTCTCTTACACATTTGATGCAGAATGCTTTTGAATCCAGATACATGTGAAGGTGTTTCTTCAGATGTTGTTGGCCACCAGCTGGGTGCCCTCTAGTTCAATCCAATTCTGGACAATATTAATCTATGACAGTGTCTGATCCCACACACTGAAGGCTCAGATGCCAGTTACAAGGACAAGTTGTGACCTATGCTTCTGACTGTCCAGTTACAAAGCAGAGCTGTCATGACCCCTTCCTCAGATCAGGGAAGTGCTTCATTAATTTCTAATGTTTGTTTTAAAAGGGTATAATAAAGGACACAGAGGAACATCAGACAATGGAATACGTAGGAAAGGTCTGAAAGTGACCCATATACAGGAGTTTCCATAGGGTTGAATGTGCTATTGGCTTGGCGTATGAAGATGTTTGGATGCTCAGAAACTATGAGCTTCATAATTCAGGGATTTTTGTGGGATCTGTATCATTCTGTTGGCAGAATCCATTAGTAACTTTATCTCTAGCCTCTCTTCCCTCTTTGGAGAAATATGAGCATGGTTAAAACCTCCAAGCTTATCACAACTGTCCCATATTCACAGTTCTACTATAGGTTATGTCATGAGAACACAAGACACCTCTATCATCACCCATAAAGTTCTCAGGGATTTAGAAACATCATGTAAGGAACTAAGGTCAAAGACCAAATATTAAACAATAGATTCCCTTGGCACCCCTACCTACAAAGGTATTAGAAACTTTGTCTCAGAAATTAGGCATTGATCAAACTTTATCTCCTATTGTTCTACTCATTTAGGAAATTACATAGTTTATAGGAACTATAAGCCAGGAACTGTGGACAAAACCTAAAATTTCATAACTTTACACCCTCTTTTACTTTTTAGGAAAGACTAGAGGTTACTTGCATCCATACCCACTCTTCCTTTCTCCCTTCAGGCACTAGAATGCCTTTCCTCCTAACCAAGTTTTGGCAGAGAACAAAACTGGAGACTGTGTTTTTCAGATTCCCTTGCAAATCAGCAATATATAAAATATTTAGCTCACTTTCTTTAAGGTTTGACTTCTTGTCGTTGGGTCCTATTTCTTTGAGTTGGAATATAGACACAATATTGATGAACCATATTCGACCATGCAAATTAAAGTGACATTAGGGAATTTCACAGAAATTATCTTGAAGGAAAGGGATTCCCTAGAGGATATTAAGAATCTGAGCCATGGACTAATCTTTGAATATCCACCTACAATTTGTTTGTGAAATGAAGGAGAAAGGAACCTCTGTCATTTTAGCACTCACAGTAATTTAGCATATACACTAACAGATAAAATCATCTCTCCCTGTCTCTATTTTCTCAATAGTCAATTAAAGATAATTAGTTTACTTGTAGTACTGTTACGGCTATCAAAGGAGAGTACGTTAGAAAAATGTTTAACACAGAACCTGTCATATTATGTTACTTTTCTTTTTGAATGTAAGAAATATTCAAATTATTATTCGATTATTTGACTCTGCATATAAAAGATTTTGTATAACACCTTTCTTTTCTGTAAGCTTTTCAGTCTTTCAAAGATAATCCATAAAAATAAGACAAACAAAACTGTCATTTATATTAAAAGTGATATTGTGTGATTTTAGTCTATTTCTAATGAGTAATTTTTAAAAAAGTGTTTGGGGAAATCAGCTTAGAAAATTTTACAAATACTTTGCCCCACTCATATTTTTTTCAAAATTTGAAGTTCTCATACATATAATGAGGTCTAGAAAATTCCTACTAAAAGAATTGTGTTGTAATGTTTAGCCCATTATGTGCTTGTCTTATTTCCTTCATTGCTAAGCACAATACCTGAGACCTGCAGTTTAAAGGAGGAGGTTTATTGTGACTCAGGTTTCAGTCCTTAGTTGGGTGGCTCCAAGGACAGCATGGAACAAGGGCATGCGAAAGAATTATTTGCTCACCTGATGGCAGACAGGAAGCAGAGAAAGTTAAGGGAAGAGTAGGGAAGGTAAATCTAACCTCTGGGTCATGCCCACAGTGATCTGCCTCTTCCAAGCTTGACTTGCTAAGTTCAGGTCAGCTGTCAAGCTCCATAATTCAATCATCTTCCAAAAGCTCTCCTTGAGATTGCATCTGGCTTTGGGTGGACATCTAGGTGTAAACAATAATAATCCCAAACATAACGGGTGACCTATCAGCACATTTACTTATTGGAATACAATTTAATAACATACAGGAGCATGTGTTACTAGGAACATGGTTTAAAATAAGATCATCTAGTCCAATGGACACTTGGAAACATGTGGAAACATTTCATTTTTTTGTTTGTCACAATATAATGTCATTTAAGGGTAAAAGTCAGGCATGCTTAACATACTGCACTAGGGATCTTCCCATTCAACTCCTCTCCTCCTCTTGCCCCATCATTAACAATTTTGTTCTAATTGAGAAACATGGGTTTTGTCCTGCTTCTTTTAGAGAATTTGAGGACATTTACAGGACAATATAATTGATAAAGAGCATATGTTGTACCTTGAACTTGAAGGCAATTGTCTTCTATATCTGATACTGTCAGGGGGACTAATTTTCTGGTTTAAATGTCGTGACACTACTATAAACATGAGTATATTCAAAGATTCCTCATGATATGTAGTCATATATCAATTACACGATACTCAATCATATCATAACAATTTACAAAGTAATGAAAAATTCACCGTTAGGATTTTTCCTGAGTGCTTTTGGGTTATATAAAGCCATAGGGTCTAATCTTAAATGTAGATAGAATTGAAATCAAAGGAAGCAGAACATTTTTAAATGTTGCTCAATTGCTTGATTGATTCTAAATGTATTTTAAGGCAAAATAATTTTAAATATTTGTACATCTGTATTTTCTTTTTTTTAAATTTTAGCTAGCTGAGTTAGTGTTCCATGTACCACATATCGATAAGAACTTGAATATTTATAGTGTACTATGACCATAGTAGGAATCCAGCATTCTTGAGGTACGTGATTGAGTGCCAGAAAGTGTAAGATCTCATAGCTTTGAGAGGTCAGAGGTATGGTAACAACTTAGAATCTCTCAGCACAGAATCAAGAAGGTAGCAGAAAATTGCTCTTTACTACTCTGTCTACTTGGAATGCTTTTTCTTAGGTTTGCATGAGCTTATCTTTTCTTATTCCCTGAAATGCTGCATTGAAAGAGGCTCCCACAAATGAAAGCTCCATAGGCACAGTCCTAACCTTTCCATTCACTTCCTATATCAGGACCTTATTTTTCTTCTTCCTCATTGCAGTTGTATGTAGCTGTAATATATTTGATTAAATTATTACCTAAACCTGTGTTTTCACCATTATCTACTATACTGTGATAGGATGGCTCAGTGAAAATGATCTTGTTTATAGTTCTGTCAAAATGAGTAATGTCTTTTGGTGGGGGGGGTCCCAGGGATCGAACTCAGGTCCTTGTGCTTGGACAGCAGGCAGCGAAACCACTGAGCTAAATCCCCAGCCCCATAAATGAGTAATGTCTTTGGTTCAGTGTTGTGCATAAACAAATATCTCATGGAAGTTTACACATGTTAGTAATAATTTGCTCTTCTAATATTAAAATTAATAAAATATTGGCAAAATTGACTCTTGGTATTTCATATTTCCTCAAGGGCTTTGTCAAGGTATTAAGGGAATGCTTTACAAATATTATATTATGTCTAATTCCAGGTTCAATCATTTCTATTTTCTAATACTTTGTTGTTTCCCATAGTAGAAGTTTTGAATATCACTAGGGAGCAGGTAGAATTGGAATAGGGGGAGCAGACAATATGCCTGGGGTCGCTATTACAAACAGTCACCGATTAACTCTAATGGTCAGGTAATGAAAATTTTAACATAATATTTATAATTATGTGGAAAAAATTCAAATTAATGTGAAAACCTTGTTATTTTAAATGAAACAAAAAAATTTTAAATATTTGTATCTAAATTTTCCTTGAATGATGTGATTAAGCACATCAATATTAACATTTGTATGTAAAAGAGACTTACAAGAGCTAAGATAGCAAATAATAACTTGGCAATAATTCCTCAAGTAGCAGTGACTTTGCTATGATTCAGTGACAAAATGAAATGGCTTGTCTGATGAAGCATCATAGAGTCTTCACCTTCCATAATGTTACATATGCCTGCAAGCTTGGTTCACCCCATCACCCTCCTCTCCGTAACATAAAACCAACTGCCAAGTGTAAGGAATGATGCTTCCATAAAATGTCCCAAAACTGTGCTTACCATTATTAATAGCAAATGATTCCCTCTGAAATAAAAAGAGATGTCAGGCTATTATTGGGTATCCTAAAGTCTTTTTGTACTTTTCCAGAAAGATGGTTTTCCAGGGCAGGTTATTAATTAAAAGGCTTAAGCTTTTCCCCTTTCATAAAACATATCAGTGAAAATTTCTATGAGCTATACTTTCTAAAATTGTGGAATAGTGACACTTTTACACTACTGTCATTTATAAATCACAATTTCAGGTAATAAGGGGATATCATAATTTTAAACAAGAATTAAACATTAATAGTGAAGCCTATAAAGTGCCTAAATTAATGGAGACTGTTCCTTTGACCTGTGCCTCAAGCTATTCCAAAGTCAAAATGTGAATCAATTTTCTCTGGAATTGTTTTAATGAAAGTATTTTACCATACAAAGCAGAATGTTGAAGATCCTTCTTTTGTTGAATAGCTTCATCCCTAGTAAGGTCTTAATTTGCCTTAACAATCCCCAAAGGAAAACATAGTTGCGAATACTGACAGGTATGCACTGGTCAGCCTTGTCCCATCATTTCCGAAGTTCCAGTCTTAAGTCTTGTTAGCAGTGTCCCCACAGTGACCATTCACTCCTCTCAGGTGAGTCAATGGGTTCAAGTTTATCATACAGTTTCTATTGCATAATAACTCTATTGTGTATTAGGTGAAAAACAGTTTATTAAATATACAAGGGATAATGCAATTGGGTAGGTGTAAGGCAAAAAGTGAAAATATAACTAAATTGCCTACCTCCCATCCTAAGAAGTCTAGTTTTATTACCCAAAACCACAATCTTGCTTTTCTGTTCTCCTCAAGTGTCTGTCATTTGGCAGAAGGAGAAAGTATGCACTTAAGATTCTCTCATTTGCAGAGCCTCATGGCAGAGTGAAAATTTTTTACATAGAAAATGAAGCTTCATGATTAAGAGGATTAGAAAGAAGAATTTGCTATAATGTACCTTCTCATATTTTTGCTATTTATTCTCCTGTTTTCTTTAATCTGTCATTTTGTTAGATAGATACCACTAAGTGATGTACTAAGAACTATTATAAAACTGACAATGTTGAAATAAATAAATCCTGGTCAACAAAATAAAACCATAAAAGGATGCTAGAAGATTGTGTTCAACTAAATATGAGTTCATAATATATTATGAGCAAGTTAATAAAACTGCAGTGTGTATACTAAGCATAAGTGCCTATAAATTTCCTCAGTTCAGAAAACTAAAATTAAAAATCCTTTTATAAAGCTTCATGTTTCTCTGTTATTATGTTTCTCAATTTCTGATTCCCAATTATTATGTTATTTGCTAATACCATTTGTTTCTTCTTGGCTGGATATGTTAAAATTAGAATAATAACACAAGAAGAGCACTATTAATGAAAAGATTCAATTATTTAAATGGTTCATGAACTAGCTAATAAATGGTTAAATGATTTATTTAAGTTGTTATAAGGTTGATATAATGTTGAGGGTGTCTGAATAGACCTCTAGTAAGGAATTAATAGCATGAAAAGTTTCTCCTACGGGAACATAGATTTTAATACAAAGATTTATGACAGAGGTCAGTAATGCAGGAATTCAGCTTTGTCTAGGAATTCTACACTTCGTTGATTTATAAATAAGGGCAGCATGTGTGGTAAGTAAAGATGCCACATTCATTTGAAATGCAGTGTAAATTGTTACTGACATCTTTATGTGAAAACAGTCATTTATTCATTCAAAAAATCATTTAAAGCAAGATACAAGTAAAAATCAACTTGAAACAAAACTATATGATGCTAATAGTATAATTTATAATTTTAAAATTTCACTGAAAACTACTTGTGTACATATATAAATAGAAAATATGTGTACATATGTATTTTCTTCTATATTTTAAATCTCAAAATAACCTCAGCTTAATCTTCTAAAGCACTTACTTCCAAATGCATAATCTAGTCATTAACTTTCAATTTTCACATGTAGAGATTAAAAATCTATATTTAACCGCTAGTTTTCCACAGGTGAAAATTGAAGGGAGAGGTTTTTGGTCCTTGAGGTGTTAACCTAACTTCACACCTGGATGAAGCTGCCTCATTATTTCATGGATAATTTGCCCATTTTCCCTTAGAACTCAATTTCTGACTCCCAATTATTATTGTTACACTTGACCCAGTCACTTCCTACTTGTTTCCTGATGCAGAATATGTTAAAGAATTTAACACATAATAGGATGCTATCTCAAATTCCTTACATTTATGTGGACAACCACCCTTAAAAGACCTTCAAATCCACTAATAAATCACCATAAACATGTAGCCCAAACTCTTACCATTCTGTCAGGTAAAAGAGAGTGAAGATAAGACTGAAAGAAAAATTGCCTGATGTACTTGTGTTGTTTATGTATTTCATATGCTTCATGTCTTTCTGCTTATAAAAAATAAATACCCATAGAACACATTATATTGTAGGCCTTGTGTTAGTCACACGGGGCAAAGAAAGTACTAACCCATAAAATTACCTTATATTTAGGAAGGCCTATTTAGCAATTAAAACTAATAGTAAAGTCATAGCATGTAATAGTCAAATATAAGTATTACTAGAATTGAGAATGATATGTAAGAGAAAATCAGTAAAAATAAAAGTGGATATTCTTGGGGGTTGGGAAATTAAGAAGGCAAGGGATTGACAAAGTCAATTCTAAGCCAATTATTTTACAAGTATATATGCACTTTCTACTCTATGGGGATACAGCAGTGAGAGGATGACTACCCATTTCTCATGGGAGTTTGTACTCATAGCAGGCAACTGAGCACATATGGAATGAAAGAACAGGTTAAATGCAATAAGGAAAGACACATCAGTTAAAGGTTTACAAAGTTCTGTGGGAGATTGTTGAATTTTAAATAATATGCATGAAGGAGGACATACTGCCAAAGGGCCTCAGAGAGACCAGAAAGAAGTGAGGTTAGATGCCATCTCTCAGTCTGGAGAAAGAACATCAGATCTAAAGTACAGCTGTGCACTCTGATGGAACAAACTGGAGTGTAACAACAGTGAGCCTAGTTGGAGCTGAGGGAGCTGTAGGAAAACAGAAGGAAATGGGATTAGAACATTATATGGTTCATGCCCTTTGAAGTCATTTTGAAGACTGCTTTTCACCAAAGTAAAAGACCAAAGAGATCTGGGAGGCTTTGTGAAGTTGTGAACAAAGTAGATTCTTGATCTGACTCGGGTTTTAATAGTTTTAGTCTAACTGCTCTGTTAAGCAAAGACCATACTGGAGAAAAAGGGACACAGGCAAGGAGATTGGTCAAGATTGTAGTGAGTCAGGCTGTTCTCAGAGTGGCAGCATTGAGATGAGGGACTTGAGGGGATTCATGTGGAATTTTGAGGGAATCATGAAAATTTGAAAGAATACTTCAGTAACAGGTTCCATGGCAGCAAAAGAGAAGCTGCAAAGAGAGAAGGTGGAAGAGAGAGGCAAAATCTTCTTCATGGAAAGCCTTATAAAGATTTTATTCTGAGGCCCCTGTGAATCCATTGAAATATTTTAATCAAAAAAACTAAATAGGGCAGGGGATTTAGCTCAGTGGTTCCAGAGCCTGCTTCGCAAGCACAAGGTCCCGAGTTTGATCCCTGGTACCAAAAAACAAATTAAAAAAAAAAAGAAAAAGCTAAATAACTTACCCTCTTAAAACAACATGCATTTATTATCTTACACCTCCCACCAGTCAAGAGTTTAGGCACTGCTTAGCTGGTTCCTCTGGTCAGAGCCTCACCAGTTTGAAGGTAGGATGTTGGCCAGGCTGTCATTCTAGCCCTTCTTGCAAGCACATTCTGGTCCCTTACAGAACTGAACTCCTCCAAGATGTGGGACTGAGATCCCTGCCTCCTACGGGCTCCTTCTCTCTACTGTGGCTCACAGGCTAGCAGCTTCTTTCTCTTGGTTAGCAGGAAATGTTTATCTTTTAAAGGGGATCTGAGTAAGTCTGGTGTATTTAGGATAACCTCACAGTTTTAACTTGTAGTAAACTGGTTAATTATACCTGCTAAATTCCCTTGCTTTTGACATGAAATGTAGCACAGTGGTGCCTTGGTTCATGAAATTAATTTGTTCTATGATTTTGGGGAAGATGGCTGCATTTGTTTGTATGGGAAAGATGACCTTGATTGTGTTTATCACCTGATATAGAGTTTGTGAACAGAAGCAAAATTTTGTCAAATACTTTTTTTGATAACTGAATTATTTGCAAACAAAAGCATTTGTGAACTGAGATACCATGGTATTGCTGTATAATCACATCATATTGCACCATTAGTTCTATCTTATTCAACAGAAAGTCATACTTATTACTCACTCTCAAGGAGAGGTTATAATACAAAACACAAACACCTGGCATTGGGTGCTTGTGAACCATCTTAGCCTATAATGGATAGAGTTACAGTATAGTATGTATTTGGAAAACACTATAGCTTTTCTTTTATCCTGGTTGCTAAGATTTTATCTAGAATAGACTGGGGGAAAAGAGCAGGAAAATGAGACAAACTAAAAGGAAAAATAAGGATAGCCTGCATTCATAACTGAAATATATTTAGAAGATCACTGATGAAAGCTGGAGGGTACAGAAAAGCAATGCAGTAAATTCCTAACCTAGCAACATTCAAGTTGCGAACTTTCACGGGTGTACTGTATAAGATTCACTTTGTCAGAATATGAAGATATCTGACTTATGAACATTCTCCCAGAACAGAACTTTCTTTCTTTCTTTCTTTCTTTCTTTCTTTCTTTCTTTCTTTCTTTCTTTCTTTCTTTCTTTCTTTCTTTCTTTCTTTCTTTCTTTCTTTCTTTTCTCTCTCTCTCTCTCTCTCTCTCTCTCTCTCTCTCTCTCTCTCTCTCTCTCTCTCTCTTTCTTTCTTTCTTTCTTCTTTTGTTTCTTTTCTGTGCTGGAGATTAACCCATGGCCTCATGTCAGCTAGGTGTGATTTCTTCTACTGAACTCTATTCCAAGTCCTTTCTAATTTTTATTTTGAGAAAAGGTCTCACTAAGATACCTGGGCCAGCCTTAAACTTGTGATCCTCCTGCCTCAGCCTCCTCAGTAACTATCATTACAAGGATAAACCATAGTATGCCTGGCAACATTAGGTTTCCAATATGGCAGCTAAGTAAATAAATAGTGTTATTATATGACCTAAAAGTATTTAGAAATTATAAATAAAATTAAAGAAAAGTAAGGAAAATAATGTATGGATGTATTTAAATGTTATGTGGGATGTATAAGTAAAAATGTCTTTTGCACATTTAATATAACTAGAGTATATATATATATATATATATATATATATATATATATATAAATGGATCTACAGTGGACCCTTGACTTACAAACTCAATTTGTTCAAGAGGGCTGGTTGTAACTCAAGTTGGTCAATTGAAGGTTCAGGCTGCTCTACACAGCTTCAAAGTCTCTCTCCTGTATACAAGCAGATCTCAGTCCTTAGAGAGGCACTGGCCCAGGATTTCTCAGTTAACTCCACACAGGAAAGGACATTGTAATGTTCCTTCCAGAACTCTAAGGGTTAAATTTATATCTGAGACCATCTGGAAGTACAAGTGGCCAGCATCCAGGTCAGAACTCAAAGACTTTGTTAGTAAGTTAAAACTAAAATTCCAGTTGTTATCCAAGTTGTTCATATTTCCTACTGATCATAACTAAAGTCTCCACTGCAATGGAGTTAATAGAATTTCCCAGAAGCAACATGTACCATGGAAAAACACAGACTAAGGGCACATATACAAGTGATGGATAGATAGGGATAAATTTGTCAAAGTCATGGCAAAAGAACAAAGAGAGGGTAGAAGGAAAACTAGGAGAGTTCATTGCTACTAAAGAAAGGCAGTGTAGTCAATCATGAAGAAATGTTTTGTTTTGTTTTTCTTGAAGAGTATGAGTAAAATCTTACCATAAAAGACCTCTTACCTCATTGCAACGAGAATTTGAAATTATAGTTCTTTCTTCAAGATATTTGTACAGGAAGGATAATGAAGTTTAAATGTTTAGTAAAATAAATCAGACACATAAACTTAAATATTGCATGGTTTAACTTCTAACAGAAACTCAAAGTATAAATAAAGAGCAAAATAAAAGACAATAGGAAGCAGGAAGATAGATCTTTTTCAAATGAAAGGGTTTCAAGGCATGAAAGGTGTGGGCAGGGAGAGGAGGGAAAAGGGATGAAAAAAGTAAGATGTGTTATGTACATGTTTGAACACTACACAAGGAATGTAAACATTATGTATGCAGACATATACAATAAAAGAAAAGATAATCAAGATGTGGATGGAGGGGAGAAGAAGGGAAGTGAAAGATGATTTAAAAAGGACTTAAGATATATTACGTGAATGTACCAGTTCTCCATATGATTGCTAACATATACTGTAAGCAAACACATATTTAAGAAAAAGAATATACTTATAATTAGGCTCATGTTGAAAAGTATTATTTTATTTCCTTGATGGTCTCCTCAGTTCTTTAATTGTGATGTGTGAGGCATATTCTGTAATCATCCTTGGGTTATGATTCTCTATTTAGCTTTGGTTTTTATTGTGTAAAAGGAACGTGGCATATTGAAATGTACATTTTCCTATCATTTTCTTTACCTTCTATGGTACTTTATTTTCTTTGCTATTTTTTCCATTGAAAGATAAGTTCTGATCCTTTTACCTTGAATCATGTTGACCTTAGTGACTTGCTTGACCAATGGAATGAGACAGATGTTACTTTGTTGGATATTTGCAGCTAGGTTAAAAAGGGCCTTGTAACTTAGTAAATCTCTAGGAGCACTGGGCCTTGCATCCTTGTAGTGTCACATAAGGAGCTGACCTGCCAGCTGCATAGGCCATGTGGAGAGGCTGTGAGAGGAAGAAGGTCTCAGCTCAGCCTCAAGTAACACAAAAGTAAGAAGATGACTTAATTTTATAAACTAAAATCATAATCAGAAACTAAACATTTATGGAACATAGAATTGTAAAGTTTTACTAGAATTTAGTGTTCTAATTTGGGATTACTATCTAGTATCTTAAAATAACTGTTACTTATATTTTATTTCTCAGAAGTGCTTAGCATACTGACTTTCATATTTTGGGCAATGAAATGTATATTTATACATTTACAATGTGTATATAATGTATACGTTTATACATGTACATTACATGTATACTTTAAAGGTTTAACAAATTTTTTTACTTATGTCCCTGCTGAGATTAATTCATGCTAGTCTTGAAATCACTATGTAGCCCAGGCTGGCCTTGAACTCACTGTGATCCTCCTGCCCCAGCCTCCTAAATGCTGGGATTACAGGCATGTACCACCACACTTGGCTGAACAATTATGTGTTAAAATTTATCTTTAAATTAATAATTTCTGTTTTCCTATATTTTAACATCACTTTTACTCTACTTTTATTGTACTTTTACCTTCTTTTTCTCCTTATCATGAACATATAAAGCAAATCATGGCATTTGAGCAAAAGGAAATAGATTCCCCTTAGTTTTCTATTGGTTAAAACCCTGCTAGTGTCTTGTATTCAGATATCATGCCTCATCCTTCTCCTAACACACATTCATCAACTGCCAGCTTATCTGGCAGAGAACCTTCAGCCTCCTTATCTCACTTACAAACCTTGTATTTGGGCTCTGCTCCTTCACCTACGGCTGTTTAGCTACATGTCTAATCATTAGGAAGGCAATAGATTTCAGCCGATTTTTTCACTGAACAAGTAAATCATGTACACATGCAACCTGTCAAGGAGATTCTATCCACAGGAATGATGAAGAGAAACACATAAGCGCACACATACACATACAGACAGAGCGATGTACAGTTTCCACATATTGCTATTTTCATTTAACAATTTTCCAGATTGTAGCTTCCTCTGGCTTTAAAATGGAGGTATCTGTCTATTTGGGTAGTCTTTATCTCATTTTTTAATATCCATCAAAATAGAAAATAGAGTGCTTCCAAGATAGCAGCTCCTCACGACTTGCTTCGTGATGGGTAGATTAAGATATATGCTTTGAGGATAAGAGGATTTGTTGAGAATTTCTGTGAAAAAAGTCTTAAAAATATTTATGAGATTTCTGTTAGAAAATCATAGTTTATGAAGCCCAATGATATCACAATGTCATATATGACTAGGGCTAAATAATTCCTTGGTGAAGAGGTTATCCATGTGTATCTCAAATATATATAAAATTTTGTACCATAAAATTATCTTTAGGTCTCTTTCCTCAGGTGACTCTTGCTACAAACCACTCTTTCAATCAGGATCCAGGCAAGTTCAATGGTGGAAAATACTATAGGGCAGAGTGTACATAGTGTTAAAAGTACAATAAGAGTATCTGAAAGACAGCACCGTGCCTAGAGTTAAAGGAACAAAAGGATGAAACTGAAAACAAATGTTCACTGGGAGCTGAAGTAGTGGAAAGGTTGAAATTGAAATTCTTCATGAAAGCTTAGCTACTTTTTAGAAAGGAAACAAGTGTGTTAAGATTTTAGAGATTAAAATGCTTATTTTCATGTCACCTCTCTAAAATGAAGTGCAAGTTTCAGGAGCTTTTATGCTGTAACTGGCTTGATTTAAAATATTTTCTTTATTAAGCTATATGACATAGCTGGATGAGAGTCAGATATAGTTTATGATTTAACTAATTATTGTTTCATGTCACTCATAAACTGACTAAGCAAAATATAAATTAGTAAATATTTTTTTTCCTTTTTATGGAAAATGTGGGTAAAATTTTTGAAAATTTGCAATTTGAAACATAATATGGTTGTTATAAATTTGTCAAAATAATTGAAAAGAAGACAACATAATGTTTTTGTTGCTTGCTTCCTATCAAAAGGAAGATAGAGATTGTCTCTGTATTGATTTCTAAGAATTATTTAAGAGTAGGAAGACAGAAATATTCATTCATTCCCTTGAAATAGAGGACTTTGCAAATAAAGATCACAGAGTCTGACCTGTCCCTATCACTCTTTTCTCTCTGGATCACAATGAGTGCATTGAAAGAGACATAAATATTTAGAAAAGGCTAAGTACAAAGAATGAATTTCCTTGCCATTAGAAATGCAAACATCTCAATAATCATACTTTTTATTCATTAAGTTTATTAAATACATTTAGGTATACATTATGATCACATTCATCATTGGGAATTTGTACCTGTATGTGATATATCTTTGTTCTTGTTTTATCCCCATTCCTCTTCCCTCCTTTCCATGCCTCCACCCCTCCCTATTTACAAAAACTTTGTTTCCACATTTTCTTTCTTTTCTCATATTTTTTTCTTTCCCTTCTTTCATTTCCCCTACCAATCTTCCCTACTTTCCCTTCCCCTTTGGAACTTTTCTTCCTAGTTCACTTTCTCTATTATACATTTTGGTCTTTATTTACACTTTCAGTTTCTCACACCAGAGAAACTATTTGGTATCAACAATGATACTTTTCACATCAATTTACCTTCATAATGCTTTTTTAAAAAATGAGTGTTTATAACCATTTTACATTAAATAAATCAAAAAGGAAAATACCCCTTTTCTATCTGTGAGATAAATGCACAATATGAAAAATAGCATTTTTCCTGAAACAGTTTAAATTGACTTTTAGTTCATCCAATTTAACTGACTCAAAGACAATTTTATTTCTTAAGCAGACTTACTTAACGGAAAACTTGCAAGATAATTAATAGACAAATTTTATCCAGTCTTAAAATTTATTTTTTAATTAATTACTTCTTTTTTTTTATGATACACACAAGCTGTAACTCAGATTTTACTCAGTGTAATTACTTGGTGATTTGTTCAATATAGTTACATTTTGATAGTTGAATGCTATGAAACTCATTCAATTTGGTACTGGACACATTTTGATGCAAAAATTTTGTGCCGTACCTATTTATTTGATATTTGACACCAAATCTAGAACTTGTTGCTATAGATTGTCTTGTTACTTGGTACCTTTTCCAACTAAATCAATTTGTTTGGTACTCATTGATTTTGGTACTTGTCACAGTTCTCCAACTCAGTGAATGAGGAGTATTGAGGTATCCCTAGATTTCACATAGAAGACAAGGATATAATGGCCTTAATTAACAAATGGTTTTGGGCAGCTCTAATATACCAAACAGTGGGCTGATTATCAAGAAAGGGAAAAATTCTGTCAGTCTAGAATTTAGCATAATTTTTCTAAAATGAAGTTGGGTTTGTGTGTGTAGTGTCACTAGAATATGAAAATGTGTGTGAGTCATTTTCTTACATATATTCATTCTTCTGCTAATCCATCTACATTTCTAAAAGTTCATCTACATGTAAAAGTATTTTACTTCTTATTCACAAGTACCTCACACTTATCAGTTTGATAGATATGGCTCTGAACAAAATTACAACTTTTGGTTCAGTATCCTTTTCTAAAAACTTTCTTATGCCAGCATCTTAACAGTCCCGAGTGTCAGAGGACTAAAATCATGTCTGATTTCTCATTCTGTCCTTTAACTTTGTCGTTCAGTCCATCACTCCCTGTCAGCTTGCCCTTTGGGGCATTGCTGAGGTGCACTCATTAGTCACACTGCCACAGTCTTTATCTAGAATTCATTTACCTTGTGCCAGGGTCTCTGAGACAGCCTTCAAGGTAGAGCTCTGTCTTCACCCTCTCTCCTACCCAATTTATTGAACCCTCAGCATCTGCTACTATTTCCCTCAGAGCAACATGACCTTCTTTCTCATTATCTCAAAGTAGTTTCCTGTCCTGTCTCCTCAAGTCTAATCTTTTGACCCTTGCCTTCAAGGTCCTTGAACTTTAAGCCCACTATTACCTTTCTCACACTTACTTACCTTGTCAGCTCTTTCCAGAGAGACTGATGTGCCAACATCTCGACGTCTAACCTACTTAGTACAGTATTTAGCTGTTCTTCTTTTGAAATTGCCTTCTATTAGACTCTCTTATCTTGTATCATCTCTTTTTGCCCTTCAAAATTTTTTCCCAGGCTCAATTTCTTCATAATTTGTTCTCTGAAAAGTTTGTGTAATTTAATAATTCATTTATGTTCAAATTTTTATTTTATGGTTCCCTTAAGAGTTAATTACTGAAATTATTTTACGTATATTGAAGAAATGTATCAGTAAATGATAATGTTACCAGCATGGAAAATATAATCAGCTTGTTCATATTCTAAACAACTACTCATATTGTGCCACAAAATTATTTTTAAGGGCCTTTCTACCTCTAAACTGGATCCATATCCTGTTAACATTTGAATAGTTTATTTGTAAAACTTCTTTAATTTTAGGGTTTCATTCCTAATGTATTATCTGAAGTTATTCATATATCTTGATAGGCATGGAATTTGTAGAGCTCCTTAGTTTGGGTGTAAACTTTCAGACCTAAAGTTTATCTTTTAGATAAGCACATGAAATTAAATAGGATCTTTAAAGGTACGCATTCTGTAGTACTGTTTTTCAAAAATGCTACATGTACAAAACATCATATAGAGGGTCTCTGGCCTACTTTGGTTTCTTATTTTTATGTTATTTTCAAAATGCTGGTATAATTCAAATTCTCTAAAACAGGTACAGCTTGGGTTAGATATTAAAAGTCATTCTCCTATAAACTTGAACATCTCTCTTGGCAGCCCATCATTCCATCACCTTAGCCTTTGATTTTAGGTTTCTAGGGCAGCTTAGAAATTGAATAAGCATGCTTTCATTTTCTCTATAGTGTAGGACGTTCATGTAGTCTGAAGCAAACCTTGAGAAATGTTCTTCCCAAGGAACTGTATGTTCTTGAGGAATTGGCTATGAGTAGCTGAGCAGGTGTTTTGAATAATAATGAAGCCAGTGATAAGAACAATAACTACAATTTATCATTCACTTTCTGTACATGGCTGGCCTTTCATAGCCAGTGTATAATGAAGATTTCTGGAATGGCACTATGTATTTTCCTCATATTACAACATTTAATCCTTAAAAAACTCCTAATGAGACCATTTAACAGGCAAAGCGACTGGAGTGTTGAAAGGTTAAATAACAGAAAAGATTACAATGTAAGTGGTACGTGCTAAACCCAGTTTTATCTGATTCTAAATCCTGGTTCATAAAAGGTATACTAGAAACCCAAAATATTGAACTTTTCTGGACAAGATGATTCATGGAGTGAATAGGGAAAATTATTGGAATTTATTACTACTGGAAATTCTAAGCCCTTGATAATAGTATCTGAGCAGCATAGTAATAAATATTCAACTTGGAAATGTCACAAGACAAAATTACTACAAATATAGATTTGTAGATTTTAGTTGACTTTATTTGCATTTCTAGAATCAGGCTACAATCCAGACCAAACTGATTCACCAAGTTGTGTCCTCATTAGATGGGTATATTATACCTATAGCCAGAAAAAAGGAAGTGACATGCAGAAAATGAAAGTGAAATTCACAGCTCCTTTGGTTACAGCTTTCATCTGTCTTATTTGAACATGGTTTGAACAGTTCCTGTTTGTGATTGGATGAGACTCAGCTACTTGTTATAAGAGTAGGTTACAATCTGTTCAAACATCAAGTTAGGTTACAGTTTACAATGCACAGAAAAACCTTTGGGCCAAAATTAAAACACATATGGAGCAGGCTTTAGGGGATATTTTATGTAATTATTCCATAAAAGGAATAATTACAGTTAGAGGCAGGGAGAATATAGCAGAACAAAATAAAACTAGACAGATTAGTTAATTTGTTATTTTTTAAGGATTAGACTGTCTTTTATGTTGACATATTTATGCAATACAGCCTACAAAATATATGAAGTTCCTGTAAGACACTCAAAGAATGTTTCTGTCGTGAGAATAAACATATTCATTGCTTTTTTAAAACAATGAATTTATTTCCGCCATATATTCACTGCCTAGCCACATTCTGTAAAAGATTGACTGATAATGATGATGCCCAGAAATATAAATCAGATGTGAGAAATATTTATATCCATAGGAGCACTTTCCTAAATATATGCTGTCAACAATATTGATTTAATAACCTATTTTCTGAATTATTTGCATGGCTGTATTTTACAAACTTTTATTAAAACTATCATATTTAATAAGCATCTCATAAGAATGACTGAGTGGAGGTGAAGGAAAGGAGTAAAACTATTTACCCTAGTGTTACTTTTTATATCCTGTAATGAGAAATGAAACTAACCATTAAATTTAATTAGCAGTCATTCTAATGTACTCTACAAGAGTCAATTATTATGTGACTTATGTACAAGAGAGCACAACTTTTCCAATGTTTCATTCTGCTATGGCAAACTTCTAAAATGAATCAGAACCTATATGTGTGGAAGTAATGATTCTGTATTCTTTTACTCTGAAGCTTAAAGCTAATGTAGAAGAAAATTATTTTCAAGCTTGAAATTGATAATCATTTTTTTTCATTCCATCTCTATAAAGTACTAATTCACACATGGACATAAAAATCATAGTCATTCAAATGCTATGTCATTTATCACAAAAACTTAACTTGAGTTGGTTTTACATGGTTTAGTTTGGCACTGTTTACATTTCTATCTGGCTGAATAAGAGTTTTCAAGTCATAATTGACAACCCTTCTCTATAATTCCTTGATAAAATAAACACACTCATCGTAATAAAAGTCTATCCTGTGTATTTCTGAACAGTAAGGAAGTGATTTTAAAAATCTCACCTTATCAATTGGCATATGATGAAGGAATATGGGAGAACCAACTGAAACAGCCTTCTATAGCAAAAGCTAGAGTAATTTGAGCAAGAAAATGAATATAGTAGTATTGGATTATAACACACAATATGAAAAACTACGATGAGTTCATTTTGAGAGAATATATAATTGAATAAATTACTAAAGGAGAGTAAACCAACAAATCTCCAATGCAAGGTAATTCTAAATAGATTAGGTAGATAGTCCAGTTAACAGAGTGCTAGTATAACTTCCCTTCTCCTTAAGTCTGGGATGTGCATAGCGAGATCTTTGCCAAAGAGTATAGAATTGTATGATAGGGAGAAATATCTTTACAGGGCAGAAACTGGACAAACGGTACTTTGGCCAGATATTAAGGTCAACACCAACAGTCATAAATCATCTTGATAGTGTATGTACCCTTGACATGATATAATGAAAGTGGAATTGTACATCTGTGATCTTCTTCCCCCAAACCCATAGCCCCAGCCAGAGAAATTCTAGTAGAGGGGCTTGTATAGTGTATGATACAATGCTCCTCAAAACAGTCAAGGTTGTAAAAAACAATGAAAGTTTGAGAAATTTTGACAGTCAAGAAAAGCCTAAGGAACTGAATGTGATATCATATCCTTCACTGAATCTTGGATTTGAAAAAGGAAATCTGAATAAACTATAAATTTTACTTAATAACATTACATAATATTGGTTCATTAATGACAGGAAGAGTGCCATATTTTTATAAAATTCTGTTAATAAGGCTCATTATATAATGGAAGACAGTACACACAAACCTACTATGTGGCCAATTATTCTGTAAATATTAAATGATCTAAAAATGAAGTAAAAATGTTTTACTTCATAAAATGATGCTGATTTTTAATTCAAATTTTATTTGTTTTTTCATTTTTACAATCTTACATTTCTGTCACTAAAATAAAAAAAATATGAAATTTATACTTAAATGAGAACATCAGAATTTGAAGAGACCTTATATATCTTTTATGTAAACCAAAACTTCTCAATATGGTGATAATGTTCTTACCTCTCATTAGATTCTTTTTTGTTTGGTACCAGAGATCAAACTCAGGATCTTGCGCTTGCCAGGCAGGTACGGTGCCACTGTGTCATTAGATTCTTAAAAGATTGCATTGAGCCATAAACTGTTAGGAACTATTTAGTTTAGACACTATTCCAAAAATTCACTTTCATATTTTTTAAATAAGTTATTAACTATAACAAACTTGAATAAAAGCATAATCTATAAAATTTATGGTCATTCCAGTCATTGTAAATTAGTATGGAAGTAATATTTTCTTAAATGGAGCCAGCAGTCCTTTTTCTGAGAAAACCATAGTAGTGAGTGTTATTGATGTTTCTCTGAAATTGGTGCAGGTATGAAAAATGAAATTTCCTTCCTCTCTCTAAGGACACCAATTGGGAGAAAGTAAATAAATAGAGATAATAAACTCCTCAGAATATCCCGTTAATTGAAATATTGAAGTTGAGATTTGTATGGCTTGTATCTAGATGTCTCCCCCCAAAAAACTCTTATGCACTCATAGCTGGGGTTTTTGAGCTGGCTGGATCTAGGACATATGACACTGGAATTTGGGTTGTGTGATACCAGATTAGTCCCCTGATTGGAATTACTATAGTTCTGGGTGTGGATAATGGAAGCACCACCCTGAATGTGGGTGGCACTAATCAATAGGCTTATAGACTGGATGAACTATCAAGGGTGAGAGGGAAGGCAGGCTTGCTGCTGTTGCTTCCTGCTTCTCTGTATTGTTGTCCTCCACCTTCCACACCATAAACTTGTTTCTCCTCTGTGATGTCCCTCTACCATGCGACCCTGCCTTGGAGCTAGCCAATCATAGAGTGAAACCCCTACAAACCATGAGTCAAAATAAACCTTTCCTTCTTTAACTTGTGGGTGTCAGTTATTTTTGTCTCAGCAATGAGAAAAGTAACTAAGACAAGATTAAATAGCAAAATGAGGAAAATGAGGTGAGGTGTGTGTGTGTGTGTGTGTGTGTGTGTGTGAGAGAGAGAGAGAGAGAGATAGAGAGAGAGAACGAGATCATAGTTTGCAGCTATACTCTATGTTAAATACTGGCTTTAAAAATTTCCAGGAGAAGATAGAAAAGGTATATCATAAAAAGAAATACGATTCGTACTGCTCTGGAAAATACTTTTTATTTTCATAAGGCCTCAGCACAAGGCAGCCATTATGACAGGTGAAAACAATTAGAAACTTTGCCGAAAAGCATACAATGTGTAAAAACAAATTCTACAAGCCATATTCTACAAATATAATTATCCATTGGAATGCAAACTAATGTATCTGTCAGACATTATTTTTAAATTCATCTTATTTTAGAAATAAGTACTGATCAAAATATACAATGAATGTTTATATTTTTGAAAATTACAGTAAAAGATGAATTGTCATTAATTCCCTTCAAAATATTCTCCATTGCTTCAAAACACTTACCACATCATTTTTGGTGCTTTCTGAAGCATTCTAGGAATCTTCTTGGCTTTACAAAATGTGATAAAAAATACAGTGATCATGCTGCCAAGTGCATCTAATGGAAAGGCAGGCTCATAAAAACATTAGTCTCTTAACTCATCTTCTTGCACCATGAAATTTCTGGCTCCATCCAAAGTCTAAATGGCCATGAAAGTTATGTTTTAATCAATTCAAGTCATCTAAGCAGCCAAAATAGCACAACTGAAGACCCTCATCAAACAGGACTTCCAGAACAGCTTCAGAATGATAGGATAAGGTATATTTTGAGGGAAGTTAATGCTAATGTGTCTTTTATTATAGGAAAAATTTTGAACTAAACATTGATTGTGTTTGTCAATCACACTGCATTGTATGTATTAAAGTGCCAAAATTTATATATTCAATTTTATCACAGTGATGTGTGAGTCAATATTCAGGGAAATTAAATCACAACCTGCCATAACAATATGATGCAGACCCAAAGGTATATGTGTTCTTATAATTTTCACTTCTGCATCTGTATCTTCCTTGAGAAAAACTTCATTGAGCCTTATATCCCTGAGATGCCCACTTTGTGTTCTGAAGACTCTTGATAAGTCAAGGGAGCATTGTAAACAGACAGGGATAAGAATGTCTTGATAAGAATTACCTGAGAACACTTGGAACTAGGCAAACAATAGAAACTGCCTTCTTGCCCATATGTTAACTCAGCTGTCTCTTGGAAAACTGGTTATACAATAGAACAAAACAAGTTAATAATATCATTGCTATGTAGTTTAAGCCTTCTCTCCAATAACAAAGTGTGGAAGAGGGCACTATGGGGTGGGGCAGTCCTACTGGCTGCTACTGGATACTCTGAGTTATAGCACACAATTTCCTTGTCAGGCTTGGTGCCCACCAGACATTCTGGCATTTCCTGTCCAGGTCTCTATCCCTAGATCCTGGAAAGTTCCTGTATAACCTGTCACTCTCAGACTTTCTGACAATTTATTGTTTTAGTCTGCCACCACTGGACATTCCAAGCACCTTCTGGAAACTTTCTTGTCTACCTACTGCCATTGGACTCTGTAAGTTTCAATTAACCTTATCCCTTTCTGTTGATACTTGTCATAATCAGGCTTTCCATTTCTGAGTTCAAATACCAAACACCTACAAATTAAAGGAGAAAATAATTTGCTTCAGCTCACAGTTTCAGAGGATTCATTCTGTAGTCAGCTGGTTCCACAGAAGGAACTTTCTGGTTGAAGAGAATGGAGGAGAAATGCTGTTTAGTTCATTATGGCTGGGAAGCAAAACAAGAGAAGAGTCAGAGAGAAAGGGGTGAGAGACCAGAGACAGACCCCAAGGTTTTACCTCTATGACCCACCTATCTACATCCAGAAATATGCTTCACTTATCCCTTGGGCAGATCCCATAGTAATCAAGTTGATGATCCACTTTAACCATCACAATACTTTAATAAACCTTACCTTTCACAAGTCATCTCCAGGAATTTTCTTCAATCTCTTGGCAAGGTATTCCACTATACAAGCATACCTGGGCTGTGAACAAGACAATATTATATATGTTATGTTAAAAATATATAGTGAATGTAAATTTTTAAAAGTTTATTCCAATAAAAGACTCATCACTGTTCATCCCCTTCAAAATACTCTCCCTCTCTTTGGCCCACTTATTCCACTGTTCTTGACACTTTTTGCAGCAGTTCTGAAAGTCCTCTTACATGAGTATATTTAGTTGTGTTATTGTGGCTGCCTCAATGCAAGAATCAATTCAAAAAAATTGCCTTTCATGGTCCTTTTGACTGTGGAAAAGAGATAAAATACTCAAAGTATGAGATTTGTTGAACACGGTAAATCAGGACACATGACAATGGTACAATTTCACATTAATTGTAGTAAACAATTGGTCAACAAGAATGATCATAAAATATGGTGAAGGATTAAATTTAAACATTTATTACAATACAAAACAGGTTGCCATTACTACCCCCTAAAATTCTCAAAATGCTCCTACTCACTTTAAACACACATAGCCCCTACAAATTTTTTTATTGTAATAAGGTTTTTCAAAATTTAAACATTCACCAAATCTTTTTATCATCCCTTGTATAACTTGAGCTATTTTTATTACAGTTTGCTTTTCTACATTCACATTCCTCTATTTCATTTATTTGACATGCTGTACTTTTATAAGACTTCCCTGGAGCGGTATTATTTGTAAGTTAAATCTATTTTTGTCTTTCCTTCATTTTCCCACAACAGTTAAAGGAAGAAATTAAATTGTGATCTTACAAATTTTTTCAAATATCATTATCAAATTAAAAAAAGAGAGAAAGAAAAGGAAAAGTTAAAATGGGAACTGCCAAACACTTAAGAATCACTTTTTGGAAATTATTTTTGTATGAAATACTAGTACTCTGCATTTGTAAAAGCACTAACTTGATCATCCATGAAGATATACTTCTTTAATGAATTTAATTTTGTTCAGATTTATGTTTTTTACAAATGCAGGGGCAGTACTGCATTAACTTCATAAATTCTATTTTGTAGAAAACAATTGAAACCATTTCTGTGTAATTTCACAATTGGGCAGAAATGTAATTGTTTTTACCATAGCTTAATTATAATTCCATGAAAACAAATGAAGATAGAATGATTGAATATGTTATTTTGGAAGATAATGTCTAGCTATATTAGACAAACATAATTAACCATAGATATGCAACATAATTGTATCTGTTAGACATTCTTTTAAAATTCAGTTTATACTAAAGATAACTATAGAAAATTTCAAATTATTTGTATATTCTTACTTATGGAGTAGGTTAATATCTTTTCTGCATGTAATCAAATCGCATAATTATGTTATTGTTCAACACAAGATTTTTGTCATTTTGATAAACTAAAGGCTCTTAACATTGAAAAGGCTTGCTACAAAATTGAATATCAATATATTTTTCTGAGTCTATTCTTATAATTTTTAGAATTTTAAGTGATTAAAAATTGGATACATGGATACCATTAAAAGGCCAAGTGTACACTGTGACTTCTTGAGGGTTTCTTCTTATCATTGACATTTTCATTAATGAACATGAAACATTTTTAAATGATGTGTCCAGTTTGAGTGACTATGTAATGTAACTCCGTAATAATAAATTGCTTTAAAATAAGGAAATTCAGCATAATCTTGATGGGAAAGGATACTGAATGCCAATTTTTTTTGGTACTGGGGATCAAACTTGGGACCTTGCATTTGTGAGGCAGGTGTGGGAATCACTGAGCTAAATCCCCAGCCCATGAATGCCAATATTTGATATTCTTTATTTATTGTATATTTTTCTTCATTTAAAATTGTATTTTGGTACATTTTAGTTATGCATAATGATCACATTCATCATAGGAAATTTGTACCTGTACATATTATATCTTGATTATTCTTTTTTTCTTCAATCCCCTCCCCTCCCTTCAACCCCTCTTTCTGTCTTCATTTACAAAGGCATTGTTTCCATTTTTTCCTTCTATTCTCTTTTTTCTTTTCCCTTCCTTCCTTTCCCCCTCCACCCTCCCTTGTTCCTGTTCCCATTTGAACATTTTCTTCTTATTTCCAAATATGTATTATACATTTTGGTCCTTATGTGCCTTTTCAGTTTCTCATACCAAAGAAATAATGTGAATTTTAAACATGTCTATCCAATTTATTTCACTTAAGTGTATGGTCTTTTGGGTAGTTTTGAATCTGGATGAGACAAAGCCAAAGAAACAGTTAAGAATACATGGGCCAAATAATAACGTCAGCAGGCTTGCTATGAATATAGCCAACAAGGGTTTCCACCAGGAGGAACTGGTAATAGTCTTCCATAAAGAAGAGAAGGTCCAAAGGATTTCAGAATCTGACATAGAAGTCATATTGTAATTTAATAGTTATGAGGTCTTTAGAAGGCAGATCTGGTGGATTCTGGTAAATTAAGTCTAGCACATTTGTCATTTGTTCCATTTGTATGACTGCTTGGAATTTGACAGCCTCTAGGCAAGAATAAACAAAATTTTTAAGAATTTAGAGCTTGTATAATCTGAGTATGAGCACTAGAATGAAAAGGCAAGTTGGGAAAGAGTCACACTTAGAAACTGAAAAATAATGAGTGGTTGTCTTAGACTCTTATTGATGGAGGTTATCTATAAGTCTGATATTTTGTCATAATTCTCTCCAGTCTTAGCTGTAATAAGATAGAGAAAATTTGCCTGGCACCTATTGAGGGCCTTTAGATAGACACTCTGTAGAGTAACTCTGACTGCTGATCACAACTATGATCCTCTTCAGCCAGAAGTAGCCAGAATGGTTTCACCCTTTGCCTCCTCACAGCAGTTAGGGGTACTTCTTCAGAGGGGGGGAGCATTGTAGATAGGTAAATTAACTAGATATGTTGTAGGAAGTTAGACAGAGCTGGCCCTGGAGGAGCCCACATGGAGGACAAATGAGCCAACATGGAGGACAGTCCAGCCAAAATGGAGGACAATGGAGACACATTCACTGAAAGCCAGCATTGTAAAAGAAGAGAAATTACCACATCCTCAGAGCCTGAATAGCAGTGATTGATATTCTAAATAGTTATCAATCACCTGGGTGGGGGACCAAGATCTTGCAAGAAAGATCCCTGACCCACCCCTTAACACTGAAAATCCTTGCTCATTTCTTATTCACTTGTTACATGACTTGCTTCCCCATTGGATCAGCATTTAATTGGTACTACCTAAATGACTATACTTGTCATAATCTTATTGGTTATTCAAAGTTTTGTCCACCTTGTGATTTCTCATTGGATCAGAATTACCTAAGCAACTGTACTTGAAATCTTACTAGCTGGCTATAGTTTTGTCCCACCTTGAATCTGCTTCACCTCGTGGCTTTGTCCCATAAAACACCTTTGAGAATTTGGGTGAGTGGGTAACCCACTTTCTGGTCCCCTTTCTTTTCTCTTAGGCAGAAGCTATCTTTTCCTCAATAAATTTTTCTATTCTTAACAACAGCAACAAAAAAGAGTATGATCTCGAGGTGGATCTATTTACCTAGAAATGTCTCAAGTATATCCGTCTTTATGGCAAAGTAGAACTTCGTTGTATAGAAAAACCCACGTCTTTATCCATTCATTGGTTGATGGGCATTTGGATTGTTTCCAAGATTTAGCTATTACAAACTGTGCTGCTATAAACAAGGGTGCTGCTATAAACATGTCCTCAAGTGTTCTATCTATTCCTTCTCCAACATATTTTGTGTTTCTGTTTTAATATTTAGATCTTTGTCTCAGATGCTCATTTTTTAATTGGGCCTTTCAATTTGGAAGGGTCTGATTTTTCTTTTTTTGAGTTCTTTATATATTCTAGATGTTAGTCTTTTGTCAGAAATAGCTTGCAATTTTTTTTCCCATTCTGTGGGTGGTCTCTTCACTCTGTTGGTGGTTTCTTTTGCTGTGCAAAAACTTTTTAATAAGATGATGTCTCAATTGCTGATTCTTTGTAGTATTTCCCATGCGGTCTATGTTTGTTCATAAAGTCTTTGCGTAATGCTGTGTCCTCAGGTATTCCATCTAGTCCCTCTTCCAGCCAGATTAGTGTTTCTTTTTTAATATTAAGATCTTTTATCCATTTTGATTATAGGTTAGTGCATGGTGAGAGAGATAGGTCAAGTTTTAATCTTTGGCAAATTGAAACCTAATTTTTCCCGCACCATTTATTAAAGAGGCTATCTTTCCTCCAGTGAGGATGTTTGGCTCCTTTGTGAAAGATAAGGTGGCTGAGTATGTTTGGAGTTGTTTCTGCATCTTCTAATCTATTCCACTGATCTTCTGGTTTGATTTTTTTTTTTTTTTTTTGCCAGACCTATGCTGCGTTTATCACAGTAGATTGTAGCATAAGTTCAAGTCATAGAATATGATGCCCCCTGCTTTGCCTTTGTTGCCCAGAATTGCTTTTGCCATTCTAGATCTCTTCTTGTTCCAAATGAATTTTAGGATTGTTTTCTCTACTAGTATGAGATATGTTTTTGGTATTTTTATTGGGATCGCATCAAATCTCTATGACAATTTTGGAAGTATGGCCATTTTCACTATATTGGTCTTTCATACTAAAGACCAAGGGATATCTTTCCATTTTCTGATATCCTCCTTTATCAGAGTACTGTAGTTCTCAATGTAAAGGTTTCTATTTTCTTTTACTTTTTTTGTTAGATTGATTGCTGGGTATTTCACTATTTGGATGCTATTGTGAAATGTGGTTTCCCTATTTTCTCTCTCAGAGAGTTTGTTATTTGTGTATAGTAATGCTATTGATTTTTGAGTCTTGACTTTGTATTCAGCTACACTACTTAATTTGGTTATTAAATCTAGAAGTCTTTTGATGGAATTTCTGGGGCCTTCTATGTAGAGTTTCCAGAACTATGTATGTTCCCAGAACTATGTATGTTTCCAGAACTATATTAATAAGAGTGGAGATAGTGGACATCCTTATCTTGTTCCTGATTTTAGAGTGAAAGCTTTCAGCTTTTGACCATCTAGTATGATAGTTGGCTGTTGGTTTGTCATAGATGGCTTTTATCAGGTTGAGATAGAGACCATCTATTCCAATAGATTCTGTATTGTTTTTATTATGAATTGGTGTTGTAATCTGTGAAGTGTTTTTTCTGCATCTATTGAGATGATCATGTGGTTTTTGTCCTTGGTTCTGTTAATATAGTGTATTACACTTATTGATTTGCTTATGTTGAAACAGCCCTGCATCCCTAGGATGAATTATTCTTGGTGATGGTGTAAAATCTTGATGATTTGTTGCTTTGTTTGACAGTATTTTATTGAAGATATTTGTATCTACGTTGATTAGGGAGATTAGCCTGTCATTCTCTTTTTTTTTTTTTTTCATTCTCTTTTTCGGTTGGATATTTCTCTGGTTTTGTTATAAGGGTAATGCTTGTTTCCAGGAATGAGTTTGGGAGTATTAGTTCCCTTTAAATTTCATTAAGGAGTTTGAGGAGTAGTGGCATTAGACTTTCTCTAAATTTCTTGTAGAATTCAGCAATGAATCCAGCATGACCTGGTCTTTTCTTTGTTGGTAGGTTTTTTAATCATATTTTCAATTTCATTGACTGATATTGGGTTATTTAGAATTTTTATATCTTCTTGATTCAGCTTTGGTAATTTATATGTATATAGAAATCTGTTCATTTCTTCTGTGTTTTCCATCTTATTAGAATCCAGGTTCTCAAAGTAGGCATTGATGATCTACCAGATTTCTGCAGGATCTGTTGTGATTTCTCCTTTTTTTGTTCTTAATTTCATGGATTTGAGTCTTTTCTTTCTTATTTTTGATAAGGTTGGTCAGGGGTTTGTCAATTTTATTTAGTCTTTCAAAGAACTAACTCTTCTATTCATTGATCCTTTGTATTGTTTTCTTAGTGTCAGTTGCATTAATTTCTGCTTTGATCTTTATAATTTCCTCCCTCATGCAAGCTTTGGGCTTAACTTGGTCTTATTTTTCTAGAAGTTGGAGGTTCAACATCACATTGTTTATTTGAACTCACCCTGTTTTGCTCTATGGGAATTCACCCTATAAATTTCCCTTGTAGGACTGCTTTCATTGAGCCTCACAAGTTCCAGTATGCCATATTGGGCTTCTATTTTAATTGTCGAAACTGATTAATTTCTTTTTTAACTTAATCTCTAACCCATTGGTTGTTCAGGAGGATGTTATTTAATTTCCACACGTTTGTGAGTTTGTGTGGTTTCTTTTGCCATTGATTTCCAATTTCATTGGACTATGGCTGTATAATATGCTTGGGATAATTTCAATTATTTTGCATTTACTTAAACATGGTCTATGGGCTAGTCTATTTTGGAGAACATTCCATGTGCAACTGAGAAAAATGTGCATTCTGATATTGTGGGGTGAAACAATCTGTAGATATCTACTAAATCCTTTTGTTCAAAAGTTTGTTTCAGTTCTGACATACATTTATTTATTTATTTATTTATTTATTTTGTTTAGTTGATCTATTTGTGATAGTGGGGTATTGGAGTCCTCTATTAGAATTGTATTAGTGCTTATTTGATTTTTCATTACCATTAATATTTGTTTTACATAGTGTTGTGTACTGGTATTTATGCTTATATATTTGTGTTTGTTATCTCTTGCTCTTGGATTGTTTCCTTAACAAATGTGTAGTGACCTTCTTTGTCTTTCTTGGTCAGTCTTGGCTTGAAATTAACTTTGTCTGCAAATAGATGAGCTACTTCTGCTTTTTCTGGGTTCCTGTTGCATGGACTATTGTTTTCCATCCTTTGACTTTCAGTCTATGAATTTTTTTTAGTTTATGAATTTTTTTCAGTTTATGAATTTTTTAAAATGTGTTTCTTATATGCAGTGTATTGTTGGATCTTGTTTCTTGAGACATTCTGTCAGTCTGTTTCTGATGATTAGTGAATTGAAACCATCTACCTTGATGGTTATAACTGTGTTGACTTATCCTTGTCATGTTATTTTCCTGGTTTTGGTCCTCTTTTCTTCCTCTCTGTTTAATTACTTGCCTTGCCTGGTGGATTCATTCTGTTTGGATTCATAAAGTTGTAATCTTTGTTCTCTTTTCATAATATCTTTCTGAACAATTTGTATTACTGATTTGGTGGCCATGAATTTCTTTAGGTTTTTTTTTTTTTTTTTTTTTTTTGAGGCAGGGTCTCCCTTTATAGTTCAGGCTGGCCCTGAACTCACTATGTAACCCAGGCTGGCCTCAAACTCACAGTGATCCTCCTGCCTCAGCCTCTGAAGTGCTAGGATTACAGGCATACACGACCACATGCAGCTTTTTTAGGTGTTCTTTGTCAGAAGTATCTTATTTCTCCATCAATTTTGAAAGATAGTTTTGTGCAGTACATGAACCTGAGTTGGAGGTTGTTTTATTTTAGGGCTTGAAACAGTTCACTCCAAGCTTTCCTTGACCTAAAAATTTGTGTTGAGAAGTCTTCTGTAATTCTGCTGGTCTTTTCTTTGTAGTTGATTCATTTCTTCTTTCTAACAGATTTTTTTTTTTGGTACCAGGGATCGAACTCGGAACCTTGCACTTGCGAAGCAGGCAGTGGAACCACTGAGCTAAATCCCTGGCCCTCTCTAACAGTTTTTAATATTCCATTCTTATTTTGAATTTCTTGAATCTTGTCTATTACATGCCTTGGTGTAGAATATTTTTTTAGTCATGGTACATTGGAGTTCTATATTCCTCACTCATTTTTATGTCAAATTCTTTTTCCATGCCTGGGAAGTTTTCTGCCACTACTTCTGTGAATAGTTTTTTTTTTTAATGTCATTTGTGTTATCTCCTGCTTTTTCATTGATGCTGATCAGCCTTATGTTATTCTTCTTTGTATCTAATAGCTGTTGGATTATCTTTCCTGGTCCCTTTCTATTTTTAAAAAATGTTGTTTTCTTTAGTGATGGCTAACCACAAACCTGTCTTCTAGACCTGATTTTTGTCCTCACATTGGTTGATTCTTCTGTGTATACTTTCAAGAAAATTTTTAATCTCCTGGATGTATGTTTCAATTTGTTTCATGAATTCCATTTCTTTCATATGTTGGGCATTCGTTGTTTCCATCCTTTTCCTAAGCTCCTCTACTTTTTAAATCAATATTTATTCTAGATTCACTAACTATGTCCTTCATTATGCTCATCCTGTCTTTAGATAACTGAGAAATTATTTCTAATTTGATTTTTTTCTAGACATGAGAGGGGGAACAGAAGGGAAAATAAATAGAATAAAGATAAGTCATGTACAGGAACCCAGTAAACTCAATGAATGTAAACATTAAAGAAAGGAAGGATTGAATACAAAATGAATATAGAGCAATAAAATGGTAATGATAAATAGCATATCTACAAAAGTTAAAATGTGGCAGAATAAATCAATAACAATGATACATTAATAAATAATGAAACTATTTTAAATTTAGTGAAATTTAAATTGAGAACTTAAAAATACAATGATAAGAAAAGCATAAATTGGACAAATGGAGTATTAGAACAATTTTTTATGATGATAGTGAAAATATCAATTATCTCAGATTTTCTTAGGTTAAGCACTCACGACTCTGTAACAACTTTAATAGAAATAGAAAAATTATAACCCCCAAATAAATACAAGGAAATCTATGAAATAATAGAAAACAATAAAAGAAAATAAAACATCAGTGGTGAAAATGATAAAGAACAATTATTAGGCATTGAACAATATCAGTGTTATAATCTATCTATATAAATGTACTAAAATGATGTGATTTTATTTAACTTCATAGATTTTCTCTCTGGCTATGAAGTCCAGCAATATAAAGGAAATTTTTACAGTAGTAAGAAATAAGAATTTTCAATTAAAAATTAGAAGCCAGGAGAATTCTACCATAAAGCTAGAACTTCTATATTAAAATGCATAAAAAAAATTTAAGGAAAAAATTAATAATATAGAGATTCTATTCATTGATGCAAAATTTAATTGTAAAATAAATTTTGAGACAATTAAAAGGGAAAACACTATAAATTAAAAATGTCTTCATTGAAATATCCACCAAAATTAGTATTTATGTAGATTGATTGAATAACCTCTGAATCAAAGAAGAAATTATGATAAAGATAAAATAGTTTAAGCTAAAAATATGATACAATTCATCTAAGACAAAATTGGAATCTGAACAGTATGGAATAGATTGCAGTAGACCAACCATTGAATAGAAAACAAGTGAAGAAGTCTGGACAACTTAGAAATGTTATCTATTCAAAGGCAATTGGTAGCTGAAGGCATGGTAAGGATCAAAGTGGTGGAAAATTCCATAGAGAAGATGACATGATTTTCACAGGTCTCTTTACAAGCATTCTGCCTGCTCTACTTCTTGTCTATTTTCTTCCCAGGCTGGCTAGAAGTTTGAATCTAAGCTGAACCAGGAACAAGGCCAATGAAAGGGAGTAAGAAACCAGCCAAGATTTTGATAGACTGATATTGTATATTGAAGATTTAGAGGCCTAAAACACTTGTCTAATTTTCAACCTAATTAGGGTTTCTAGAAAAATTCAGTAAATGCAGTTAAATTTTAATTATAAATAAATAATATTTTTTCAATATTTTTCTGTTGAAAAAACAGAACATCATGTTGTACTCCGCAAAATTACATACAATTTTATCTATCAATTAAAAAAATGAACAAAAATAGTACATGTCAAATATTGGATATACTTCTACTAAAAATATAAATAAGTTAACTGAAATTCAAATTTAACTGGTCATTCTGATACATGTTTGTTGAGGTTTTTCTCTTTTGTTTTACCTATGACCCTTAAAATTAAAACATTTGTTAAATTCCCCAAATATTGTGACAGAAATAAAAAATATACAGATAGTATCAAATAATAAAATATTATAATACATGTAGAGTAGTTACTTGACTTTTTGTTAAAATATCTGAAAATATGCCATTACTTCAAAGTGTAAAATAAAATAGAACAAGAAGAAATTGTTAATCATTCCACAAGACAAAATTTTACAGCGACATATCAGTGTGAATAAACACATAACATAAAAATTAGACATATTAAAGAAAAAACTGGACCAAGCAATGCTGTAGAAAAAAAGTCTTTACTCCATTAATAATAAGATTATTAAACTAAAACAAATACTTAAGAATTACAGTCACAGTTTTAATAGAATACGCAGATGAACATACAATAAGGGGCATTTTTCTATTTATGTAATCTTACTAATTATCCAAGAAAAACTCTTCACTGCAACTGGCAAATAATTTTAAAATATTAAATATTTAAATTTGAATATAATTGTACAATAAAAATCTTAGTTACTATTAAAGAGTGTAATACTTGGGACTAGAAAACATTTAGCTTTTATTATTAAGAAAAATTAGTTACCTTCATAGTATTTTATTTTCTCATTTTCTAAATGTCTTAAATTTCTCTCTGCAATAGAAGCCAGAGTATCATATTTTGGAAGTTATAGTTTTTATATGTTCCTAGAAACTTCTATTCGCGCACACACACACACACACATAAGATTATAATGATTATAATGATATAGTAGCTATCAAAAAGGAATCAACTGATTCAATGACCTTTGACTTACCCTTTATCAATAGTTGTACTCACAGATGTACATGGACATATTAATCTATTTTGGTGATACTTCTCAGAGCCCCGTAATTCTTCTACTGGAACCCAATTTGAAGAAAGGATGGGGTGATTCATGCCTTCTAGCTTCTTGGCATTTTATGTAGTTTTAAATTTAGGATTAAAACTAAACACATAACAAATATCACATACTAATTAGATTTCCAAGAACCATTTTATATTATTTAGCACTAGGAGCTGATGAATAAAATATAAACTTAGTCATTTAAAGGTACAATGGACAAATTTGATAATAGCAACTATAGTTTTCAGTAGAAGTAAGTTTAAGATTTTTAAGTAATGAAAATGTACTTTTAAAAAATATCAACAGGCTCATATTTTATGTTCTCTAATCCCTTCCTCATTCGCCCCAAAATGTATTTAATCTCCAACCTCAGTGTTTCCAAAGCAAGTAAAAACAATTACAGTTGAAATTAAAAAGTAATTTTTAAAACTAGTTACAATATAAGATCTAGAATAAAAATGTAGGTTTCACTGTACAACATAAAGGAGAAAAGTGTCTCTCACAAACACATGAAAGAATAACAATCACTAATGTGTCGAAATCTTTAGTTGTCAATATAATTGAGGAAGTTGTCAGCCTTGATCATTGTTTTTCTCTCTTACTACTCAAGTATTGCTAATTATTAATCCTTGAAAATTTTTATCTCCTATATTACCTATTCTCCAAAGGAAAACTGAGTATCCCTCCTTCTTACCTAAATTTCCTCAGTAGTTTCTCAAGATCTTCCAATTAAGTTCTAGGCCCTTTAGCAAGACTTACGTAGAAAAATATGTTTTGTAAGAAAGCGTTACCTGACAGAATAACTCTTCCCCTCAAATTATAGCCCTTGGTCCCTCACCATTTAGAGATAAATTTTTAGAAGTCCCTGAGTTCCAAGTAAGTTATGAATTTTCTTGATGACAACTTAAAAGCATCTATGGGCTAGAAAAATTGACTGCCTATCTGTGAGCTAGGAAATCTAGCAAATGCATGAATGATAGGTTGGTGAAACTGTTGTGGAAGCACAGTTCTTGAATTTATAACTTCAGATATCAGAGTCAGAGAAGATTCCTGGGAAAATAATACTTAAATTAAAATAAAATATACACAGGAACAAGTTAGAAAGAATAAGGAAATGGTATTATCATGGAACACGTTCCAGAATAAAGAAAAACATTTTAATAATAAAAATGTACTATTTATGAATGTGTGTTTCTACTTGCCTTCATAAATATTTCACCTTGTAATAATTCATGTAACTCTTGAATAATTATGGATTAGATGTTGCAAATTTTAAGTGTTGGTTAAAAGAAAATACAAATTCCAGCCAAAATTTAAAGATCCTTTTTGTAAATTAGGATAACATTAAAACTTACTGAACTATTCATATTATAAAATATAATGCTCAATAACATTCTATTATTATATATGTATATATTTGGAAAACATTTAAGTTTAAAAAAATCATTCTTAACTTGATTATAATATTTAAAAATTTGCCAAAATTGAAAATGTTTGCTCCTTTGTTAAGGGGAAATTTCATATTTTCTAGTAGTTACAGAATGAATTATTTAACTTTGATTTTTATGCTCACACCTTGCTGTCTCTATGACTTTTCAAAACCTAATTGTGCAGGTTCAGTAGGAAACCATCAATAAATACTTAGAAGGACAATTGAGGAAAATAAATGTACTATGTGAAAATATTTATTAGTGGTAAGATATGTTCTAAAACAGAAGATGACAAATCAAAATCAGTTAAATAGACTCTCCTATTGCAGGGGCAGAGTTATAAAGATGGCAAAAAAAAGCGCAAAAGTGGTATGGAAGAGAAATGAAAAAAGATTTTTAGATCAACTCATTTAGTTTTCAAATTGAAACTAATTTATTTTATTTAAAGTTCTCAGGCACCTTTCTCCTTCTGGTATTTATTTTTCCAGCTCATTGCATTTCTGAATGATTAATATTTGCTCTCTAAGGGAGAGAATGAGATTATTTAGTGAAGTGTAGGAGAGATGAACCCCTCAGGACATAGCTTAGTCCAACAAGAGGGAACTCAGAGCTAAGGCTGTCATGACAGTCTTAATAACCATAACAGTGATAATATCATTCACTGATTTGTAGCCCAGGTTGAGACATGTCATTTATCTAGTAGTCTTATCATATATATAAATATATATATAATGTTTTATATATATATTCCTCATATAAGGGATATATTTGAGGCTTAGACCTATAAGTGCCATATAATAATTCAGTTTTAAAATGAGTTATTCCTAATGTATTTTAAGTCAAGTTTCCTTCTTTGGCAAATCATTGTGAATAACGTCAACATGTATTGACCTATCAGAAGTTGAGTTCTTCTGGCACATAGTAAAAGTCTATTTTGCCTATTTATTTTATTATTGTGAAAGTTATCAGAAAATGCAAAACCAGAAAAACCCTCAGCTGAATACACATTTGACTGCTACCTTCAGGGTTTTCATGGAGAATACTTTTCTCTTTTCCTTGGCTCAGTAATTCTTTCTACAATGAAATTCTTTAATCCCCCCTCCCATCCCTCTCTCTGTCTCTCTTTTTTCTTCTCTGACTCTCATACACACAAATATAATGCTTACATGATCACACGCACACACACAATCACACTAGAAGAGCAGCTCATTATGAAATAGCACTAAGTAGCTTTTCTTCCTTCCTTGGACTATGTAATTATTACTACCTCAAATAAGCAGTATAGTCTATATAAATCTTTTTATCAAAAATAATAGTGGCTCAGCCACCTTGATGGCATGGGAGCCAAGGATTGTAACTAAGAAGAAACTCAATCCATTAACATTTATAGATTAGTTTTTGAAAAGTAATTAAGTGTCATAAATTGTCATTAAACCTGTCCAAGATCTTTAAAAGGATGAAGAAACATAGCACATTTCTTTCAGTACCAGGAAGAACCCAAGAACAAAGACAAAGAGAGCTACATTCAAGGAATTATCTTCCTGGGACCTGACAGTCTTTCTCAGAATGGAGGATTTTGCAGGCTCTTGGCTGTGATAGCCTTTTCAGACTTCCTTTGTTTTCATGATTATTAGGAAGTACAAAGAGTGTTTACTGGCCAAGTATTTTGTGGAACACCCCTCAGCTATGATTTCTGACTCATCTCATTGTTTGACTGGGACTATGTGTGTATGTAGGTGTGTGTGTATGTGTGTGTGTAGGTGTGTGTGTATGTGTGTGTGACAATTAATGAGGAGGAGTAGGCTATGGTCCACTACACTTCAGTCTCAGAATCTACATACATGACTTTATTTGAATTTTTTCTGTATGGATTATTTATCTATGCTCCTTTGTATCAAATAGGAAGAATAGACACATATTTATTTACATCAATTTAGACTAAGATAATTTATTTTATACTTTGGTTTACAATCAAATTATATGTGCCTTGCTCTGATTGGTCCCACTTTGGCCATTGGGAGTTTACATGGGTTCTATGTTCCTTTGACACATTCTAAATGTTATAATTTCTTTGTCTTATTTTTTTTTGGTCTGTGTTTGTTTTCTGATTTTTGAGACAAAGCCGCAGTCTGTAGTCCAGGCTGGGCTCGAACTTGCAGTGATCCTCCTGCCTTGGCTTCCCCAGTGGTTGGATTACAGGAGTGCACCACTACAGCGACCTTCATTTTGGGGGGAGGTGGGGGGCTGGGTGCAATGCTGGCCCAAGGCTGACATTGGCCACTTGACAAGGAAAACTGGTTTCTTTTATAGGAACAGTATTTAAAGCTTAGATATGGGCATTATTGCTAGTGGTTGGCCTTCCTTCTAGCCTCTTTCACATGGCAAAACAAAAATTAAATGTGCCAAAACTAACCTGTGTATGGATATGGGTATGCATAAATATTAATATAGGAAACAATCTATGTCTACGTGAAATTAAACATGAGTTCATACTGATGTCTCCAGCGACCATTTTCCTCATTATAGGCTCCTGCCTTTGCTTATATAGAGATTCTGACTCCTATAGTGAGAAGCCTGATTTATACCATTATTTATCTGCTTAGTTAATCGCAGCATAAATACATTTAGGTGTCACAGTTGATAACTCATAGCCTCATGGACAAAAAGTATGAACCAAAATACGGTACTTATGTGAGATTTCTCTTCCCTTTAATTTGATAGACTCCATTGACTTCAGAAGTTACTTTTTTACTCCCTACTCTCAGTGATATTTGTTTAACAGTCTGATTTTCCATTTTCTGCTTTCCTTCTGGAATCTTCTTATTGGCTAAATGATTTTTGAAACATTTGCATAAAAAAAGATTAATTCTTTTCTGCTATCAAGTTTTATGGGTTTTGACTGCATAGTGGTGTGTCATGTATGCGCCATTATGGTGTCATACTAGTTTCACTGCTTAAAAAGTCATTTGTGCTTGACACATTCAAATTTCCCTGCCACTTGAAGCTTCGAATCCAGTCTGCATAGAACAGGGTAGGAAATATTCCAACAATTGAATAGTTGTGTGTGACATATATTTATATATGCTATGTATATTTATATGTTTTATGGAAGAAATTATAGAAAATTGATATGATTTAGAATCCTAAAACGCTTGTAGAATTTACCAGTGAAGCCACCTGTATCTTGAGTTTTCTTATTTACAATTGATACGATTACTTTCACTTGCAGGTCTACTAAAATTTCCTTTGTACCTTGTGTGAATTCTGATAATCTGTGTCTTTTAAGGAAGATAAATCTATTTTATCTAAATTATCAAATTTGTTGGTATAACATTGCTCATAATGTTACTTTTATAGCCATTTAATGTTCAAGGAATTATGATGATTCATATTTTGTTTCTGATATTAATAATTAATGTTAGCTTTCTTTTCTCTTGGTTAGGCTGGTTAAAGGTTTAGCAATTTTATGATTTTGTTGAAAGAAGGAGCTTTTGTTTTGTTGATTTTCTCTTGTGTTTTCATTTAAATTTGTTCCTGCTGTGATTTTTTTTTTGCTTTGTTATTTTGTATTATTCTTTTCTTTACTTGTCTAAGGTAAATATTTAATTTTCTAATTTTTAATATTTATTTTAATCTATTACAGGCATTTAATGCTATAAATTTATATCTAAGCATTGACCATAATGTGTCCTCAAATTTTTGACAATTTTTATTTTCATTTTTATGTAGTTTAAAACATGTTTCCACTTCTATTGAGGTATGATTGACTATATATGTGTATATATGGTTTATATAGATGAACATGATTCATCTATATGTGTGCATCAAACTAATAAATATTTCTGTCACATTACAAAATTAACATTTATGTGTGTTTGGTGAGAAGTTACATGTTATCCCAAATGTGGGGATTTCCTTCTTTTATAAATCTAAAACTATTCTATTTTTTCTATTTTTGCATGCATGTATATATATTAATATATTATATATGTAAGATGTTTCCATATCTTGATTATTATGAATAATCCTTCAGTGTATATGGGAGTACAGATATCTTTTCAAGATACTGATTTCATTTCTTTTGTACATATACCAAGGGTGAGTCTAATTTTAATTTATTTTATAAAGCCTCCAAACTGTCTTCTATAATGGCTATAGTAATTTCTATTTCACTAACAGTGTACATGGTTTTATCTTTCTCCAAATACTCATCAACCATTTTTTTTTCTTTTTTAGGAAACAGCCAGTCTCACAAATGAAAGGTGATATCATTGTAATTTTGATTTACATTTCTCAGGTGATAAGTAATATTGGCCATCTTTTCATATATCTGTTGGCTATTTGTAGATCTGCTTTTGAGAAATATCTATTCAATTATTTTGTCCTTTTTAATGTAAAATTTTGTTTTCTTGATATATGTCTATATACTGCAAATTAAAATACACTGGTAGAAGAAATTGAAGATAAATGGTTAGATATCCTGTGTTCATGGGTTAGAAGAATTAATATTATATACTACAAATATCCTGCAAGATATATTTTCAGTAATCAAGTAGCATGACACTGGCATAAAAACAGACACGTTGACCAATGGAAAAGTATAAAAAGTCCATAAATAACCCCCCATATTTAAAGTCAATTGATTTGTGCCAAAGGTCTCAAACATGTCTACTTTGGTGAATACTCTGGATTTGAGAAAAATGCATTTTCTTGTTGTTTTGTGTGAAAAATTCTATAAATGTAAATTACATTAAGGAATTTGTTAGTACTAGAGAGCACTACATAATTGATAATGTTGTTTTATAGACCAGCTATATCCTTACTTTCTGTCTCCTTAACCTATAATGTACTGAGAGAATAATGTTGAAATCCTCAACTACAATAGTGAATATTTCTCTTCACAAATTTTTGTTTTGGATTTGACTTTTATGGATCAATTTATACTTAAGATTGTTATTTGTTCTCAGATAATTGGTCCATTTATTGTTATTGGTTGATTCCTTTTATCCATGATAAATTTTATTTTCATAAATTTTGGTTTATCTGAAATTAATGTAGCAACTCAGCACACTTCAGGTCAGGGTAAATTTTTATTGTATTGGATTTTTATAATTAAATAGAATTTTTGTGATAATTATTGTTGGTTCCTTCTTTTTCTTAATGCCTAATGGCAATCTTCATGTTTTAATTTCTATATCTAGAATAAAATTAATTTTTAATTTACTAGTATTGAGTATCATGAGTTTTTCTCTTTTCATTTTTCATTTTATTGGGACAATTTAGGTTTACATAACGATCACATTCATCACAGGGAATTTGTACCTTTATATGGCGTATTTTGATTCCTTTTTTTCCCCCATTCCTCTCCCCTCCCTTCAAACCCCCTTCCCTTTCCTTATTTACAAAAGCTCTGTTTCCATTTTTTCCTTCTTTTTTCAGTTTTCATTTTCCTTCCTTTCTTTCTCCCTTTCCCTTTCTACTTCCCCCTTCCTATTAATATTTTTTTTCTTATTTCACAATGTCTGTCATTAGTTTTGGTCCATATTTACATTTTTAATTTCTTACACCAGAGAGACAATGTTATATTTACACATGTGTGTACTTTATTTCATTTAAGAGTATAGCTTCAAGTTGCATCCATTTAGTTATAAATGTCTTAAGCTTATCTTTATGGCTGAGCAGTACTCCATTGTATAGAAAGACTCATATTTAAAGTGATTATTAATATATTTGGATTTATATTTACCATGTTGTTTTTACCTGCTTTGTATTTGCTGCTGTGGTTCATTATTTATTCTTCCCCTCTGCTTTCATCTAGCCTCTCTGATTTTACATGAGCATATTATATTGCTTCTATTTTGTATTCTCAGTATTTATTGTAATTTAAAAGAATACCAATTTACATTTAAAACTATTCTAAATCTACCTTTAAATAACACTGATGCTTCATGAGCATTGTATACCTGGGACCTTGTACCAGTTTTTCTAATTCTACCTTCTTCTCCTTTCTCTTATAGCATTGGTGTCATTCAGTTAACTCATTCATATATTATGATCATCCAATACATGATTACTCTTACTCTTTTAATGATATCATTTCAAAGGTTAAGAATACTTTCACTATTTTCTGATGCTCTTCTTTTCTTTTTTAAAAATTGAAAATAAATGAAACAGTGGAGATGAAATAAGAAAAAAATTGAGAATTTGAGAATCATATCTGATAGAGTTCATTACTTGAAATAAGAGACAAGTTTATAAAAGAACTACAAAGAAGGGAAGTTAGGTATGAATTTGAATGTAGTCTTCAAATTATATTAGAAAAAGCAGAGCAGAATAGAGGCAGTAGCTGATGTCAGCTTGTAAGCATAAGAATTACTTGCAAATAATGTACTAACTATGAAACAAAAATAAATCTCTTAAAATATAACAGCAAGAAAAAGTGACTTTGGTGGGGCCCTGGCTGGGACCTTGCACGAGGCATTTTAAATTAAATATATATGTGTATCCCCTCTAAATGTACATTAGCATTTCAGTAATTTTTTTAGTCGATAAACTTTAACCCTTTTTAATTAAGGGGCCTAATTTTTAGCTCACAGAAGACCTCCTGTGTATCCAAGAAGATAATACAGCCACTGTTTGTGGTGGTGGTGGTGGTTGTTTTTGTTGTTCTTTCAGTGGAGATCAAACCTGGGGCTTGCAAGGCAGCCACAGTGCCACTGAGCTAAATCCCCAACCCCTTCAAATGAAAATCTTATCGCCTTGGTGACTGTATGCTTGGGTCGTGACTCCATGAGTGGCCCCTGGTCAAGGTGTTCTGGTTTCATACAGAGTTGTCTCTGGATTTAGGAGACCTGGGTAAGTATGATTGGGCAGAAAGGGATAGAGGGAAGTTGCATGGTAGGTTGAGCTAAGATCTGTTTTTATAAGATAAGTTTCTATTTTTCTGAAATGGTGTCACCCATTCAAAGTTGAGTTGAATCCTATTTTCCTAAATTAGGATTTTATTTCTCAGAAATGAAGTGGCCTGCCCGCCTGGAAGGAGGGTGCTGCATTCTGTCCTCACACTAAGACCTAAATTCATTTCTCTTCTGAATATGAAACACTGAAGGTCAAGCATTGGAGAATCAAAGTAGAACAGTAGAATGCCAGTTTTTATTCCTGAGGTAAGAAAGTGAATACAGGATTTCTTAAATTAAAAATGCGGATTGAATGAAAACTGAAATGAATCTTCATGATACATGCACAGAAGTCCTAGATATATAGGAAAATTTGTGAACTGCACTCCAAGGGTATTTTTTAAACTGTTGCATGGGTGGTCATGGTTTTTAAAATTAGTACTGTATGCTTTGTTTCTTAAAATAATTTTGGTTTAAATAATTGAGTATAAATTATAAAATTCTATATAATCTCTTTCTACCTTCAACAGTTCTCCTTTTATTAATACCTGACTTTGAAATGGTATACTTCTGTATTTCATGCAATTGATGAATAAACATTAATGTTATTATTAGCTATAGTCCAGAGTTTGCATTAATATTCACATTTGTGTTGTACAGCCCTATGGATTTTTCCAAAATCCATAACATCATATATTCACCATTGCAGTATACCTCCTAATAAATAGTGATATTAAGCATCTTTTCATATAGTTGATTACTATCTGTACATTTTCTTTGGTGAGGTGTCTGTCAGAAGTTATGCTCATTTTTTTTCCTTAAATTCTTTTACACATACATTTTAGGTATACAATACATTTACATTTATCATTGGGTGCTTGTACCTGTACATGATGTATTTCGGTTCTTATTTTTCCCCGTTACCTGTGTGCCCTTCACTCCCTCCACCATTTCCTATTTACATAGATTTCATTTCCATTTTTTTCTTTTCTCATAATTTTTCCTTTCCATTCTTTCCTTTCCCCTGCCCCTCCCACCACCCCTACATCTTTGGAACTTTTCTTCCTATTTCAAATTATCAATTATTCATTTTAATCATTTTAATCTTTATTTAAACATTCAGTTTCTCACACTAGAGAAACTATTCAGTATTTACATGTTTGTCCTATTTATTTCACTTAAGAGTATGGCCTCAATATGCATCCATTTATCTATAAATGTCTCTAGTTTCTTATTCTTTATGGCTGAGTAGTACTCCATTTTATAAAAGAACCACATATTTATCCAGTTTCCAGTTGATTGGCACTTGGGCTGTTTACAAGCTTTAGTTATTACAAACTATGCTGTTATAAACATGGGTGCACATATATGGCTGTGATATGATTCTTTTAATTATTTTGGGAAGATACCCAGTAGATAAATAGCTGAATCAAATGGGACCTCTAGCCCTAGTTCTTTGAGATATCTCCATACTGATTTCCACAATGGTTGCACCAGTCTGCACTCCCACCAACAATAGAGAAGGGTTCGTTTCTCCTCACACCGCTGCCAATATTTTTTATGTGTCGATTTCTTGATAGCAGCAATTCTTTCTGGGATGAGGTGAAATTTTGGTGTTGTTTTCATCTGCATCTCTCGAATGACCAGTGCTGTTGAACACTTTTTTCATATATTTATTTGCTGCTTTTACTTCTTTGTCTGAGAAATGTCTGTTCATTTCAGATGTCCATTTTCCAATTGGGTCTCTGAATTTGAGAGGTCTGATTTTTTTCAGTCCTTTATATATTCTAAATAGTAGTCCTTTGTCTAAGGTACAGCTGCTAAAAATTTCTTCCCACATTGTAGGTTGTCTCTTAGCTCTGTTGGTGGTTGCTCTTGCAGTGTAGAAACTTTTTAATGAGATGAGATCCCAGTTGTTAATTCTTTGTTCTAGTTCTTGTGCTACTGAGGTTTTCTTCATAAAGTCTTTTCCTATCCCAATGTTTAGAAGAGTTCTACCTAACTTATCTTCCAGCAAGTATTTAGTGTTTCTGTCTTAATATTTAGATCTTTAATCCACTTTGATCTTAGTTTAGTGCATGGTGATAGGTATGGGTCTAGTTTTAATCTTTGGCAAGTTGAAATCCAGTTTTTCCAACACCATTTATTAAATAGGCTATCGTTCCTCCAATGAGGCTGGTTGGCTCCTTTGTCAAAGAGGAGGTGGCTGAGTATGTCTGGAGTTGTTTCAGCATCTTCTAATCTATTCCACTGATCCTCAGATTTATTCTTTTGCCAGTTCCATGCTGTTTTATCACAGTAGCTTTGTAGTATAGTTTCAAGTTAGGGATTGTGATAGCCCCAGCCATGTCTCTGTTGCCTAGAACTTCTTTTGCTATTCTAGGTCTCTTCTGGTCCAAATGAATTTTTGGATTATTTTCTCTAGTTCTGTGAAGTATATTGTTGGAATTTCAATTAGCATTACATGACATCTATATAGTACTTTTGGAAGTATGGCCATTTTCACTATATGGGTTCTTCCTACCCAGGAACAAGGGATGTCTTTCCATTTTCCTACATCCTCCTTGGTCTACTTTTCAGAGTGCTGTAGTTTTCATTGTAGAGGTCTTTTGATTCCTTTGTTAGATTGATTCCTGGATATTTCATTTTTTGAATGCTATTGTAAAAGGAATTATTTCCCTAATTTCTCTCTCAGTGAGTCAGTTACTTGTGTATAAGAAGGCTATTATTTTTTGAGTGTTTACCTTACATCCAGCTACTCTACTGAATCTGTTACTTAAGTCTAAAGTCTTTTGGTGGAATTTTTTGGGTCTGCTATGTAAAGTATCCTATCATTAGCAAATAGTGACAGTTTATCTTCTTCCTTTCTTATCTTTCTTCCTTTTATTTCTTTCTCTTTTTTAATTGCTGTGGCTAATGTTGAAACTATATTGAACAGGAGTGGTGATAGCAGATATACTTGTCTTGTTCCTGAATTTAGTGTAAAAGTTTTCAGTTTTTGACCATTTAGTATGATGTTGGCTGTTGGTTTTTTATAGATAGCCTTAATCAGGTTGAGATAAAGAACTTCTTTTCCAAATTTCTGTAGAGTTTTTATCATGAATGGGTGTTGGATTTTGTCAAATGCCTTCTCTGCATCTATTGAGATGATCATATGGTTTTTGCCCTTGACTCTGTTAATAAAGTATATAGCATTTATTGATTTATGTATGTTGAACCATCCTTGCATCCCTGGGATAAATCTGACTTGGTCAGGGTGTATGATCTTCTTGATGATCCTCTGTATTTTGTTTGGCAATATCTTCTTGAGGATATTTGCATCAATGTTCATTAGGGAGATTGGCCTGTAGTTCTGTTTTTGGGTTGGGTCTTTCCCTGGTTTTGGAATCCAAGTAACACTTGCTTCCAGGAATGAATTTGGAAGCATTGCTTCCCTTTCAATTTCCTTGATGAGTTTAAAGAGTAATGGTGATAGTTCTTCTTTAAATGTCTTGTAGAATTCAGCAGTGAACCAATCAGGATCTAGGCTTTTCTTTGTTGATAAATTTTTTATTACATTTTCGTTTTCATTCATTGAAATTGGACTGTTTAGAATTTCTATATCTTCTTCCTTTAACTTTGGCAATTCATATGTATCTAGGAATGTGTCCATTTCTTCTGTGTTTTCCACTTATTAGGGTAGAGGTTCTCAAAGTAGGTATTGACAATCCTCTGGATTTCTGTTGGGTCTGCTGTAATTTCACACTTTTAATTCCTAACTGCATAGATTTGGGCTTTTTTTCCCTTTTGTTGATAAGGTTGGCTAAAGGTTTATCAATTTTATTTATTGTTTGAAAAACCAACTTTTTGATTCATTGATTTTTTATATCATTCTCTAGTCTCCATTGCATTGATTTCTCATCTGATCTTTATAATTTCCTGTCTTTTTTTTTTGGTACTCGGGATCGAACTCAGGACCTTGTGCTTGCCAGGCAGGCTCCAGAACCACTGAGCTAAATCCCTGGCCCTATAATTTCCTGTCTTGTATGAGCTTTGGGTTTGTTATGCTCTTCTTTTTCTAGGGGCTTGAGGTTCTGCATTAGGTTATTTATTTGAGTTCTCTCTGTCTTCCTAATATGGGCATTCACTGCTATGAGTTTCCCTCATAACACTGCTTTCATTGTATCCCATAGATTCCTGTATGTTGTACTGGCATTATCTTTTACTTGTAGAAACTGTTTAATTTTTTCTTTAATTTCCCCTGTGACTCATTGGTTGTTCAGGAGGGTGTTATTCAATTTCCATGTGTTTGTGTGAGTTTTGGGGTTTCTTATGTCATAGATTTCCAATTTTATTGCACTATGATCTGATAATATACAGGTTGTAACTTCAATTCTTTTACATTTACTTAGACATGTCCTATGAGCTAGTGTGGCCTATTCTGGAGAATGACCCATGTGTAGCTGAAAAGAATGTGCATTCTGATTTCGTGGGGTGGAACACTCTGTAAACATCTATTAAGTCCATTTGTTCAAGAGCTTGGTTCAGTTCTAAAATTTTGTTGTTAATTTTTTATCTAAGTGATCCATTTGTGACAGTGGGTTATTGAGGTCCCCTACTACAATTGTAACAGTGCTTATTTGGTTTTTTCATGTCCATTAATATTTGTTTTGTGTAGTTGGGGGCATTCGTATTTGGTGCAAGTATATTTATGATTGTCAACTCTTCCTCATGGATTGTTCCCTTCACAAGGGTGTGGTCACCATCTTTGTCTCTCTTAATTAGTTTTTATTTGAAATCTACTTTGTCTGCAAATAAGATTGCTAAACCCTGCTTTTTTCTTGGTCCCTGTGGCATGCAGAATTGTTTTCCATCCTTTTACTTTCAGCCTATGAGTTTTTTTTTAATTAGGTGTGTTTGTTGTATACTGCATATTGTTGGACTTTGCTTCTTAATCCATTATGTCAATCTATTTCTATTGCTTGGTGAATTGAAGCCATTAACATTGATGGTTATAATTGATAGATATTGATTCATCCTTCTCATGATGTTTTACTTTTCTTGGCTCTTTTATTTATTTTTCCTCCTTTCCCTTTAGTTTCTTACCTTGCCTGGCATCTTCCTTCTGTTGGGCCTCATGGAGTTGTGACCTTCATTGTTTTTTTCTAGGATATTGTTTAGAATTGCTTGTAGTGCTGTTTTCAAGTTCATGAAATTTCTTTGTTGTGGAAATATCTAATTTCCCCATTGATTTCAAAGGATAATTTTGCAGGATACAACAGTATAGGTTGGAGGTTATTTTCTTTTAGGGCTTGAAATACTTCACTGCAGGCTCTCCTTGACTTGAGGGTTTGTGTTGAGAAGTCTGCTGCAGTTCTGATGGGCTTTCCTTTGTAGGTGATTTGTTTCTTTTCTATAACTGCCTGTAAGATTTTTTCATTCTGTTGGGTTTCTGGGATCTTGACTATTACATGTCTAGGTGTAGATTTTTTTTCACTGTGGCTAGTTGGAGTTCTATATGCCTCACTTATCTGTATGTCAAATTCTCTATCTCTGTCTGGGAAGTTTTCTACTATTCTGTGAACAGTTTTTTTTAGGTCAATTGTAATTTCTCCTGTTTTTTTGTGGTCTCTTATCAGTCTTATGTTATTCTTCTTTGCATCATGTAGCAGCTGCTGGATTGATTTCTTGTGGTTCCCCACCCCCCCCCTTTTTTTTTTTTAAGAAAGCTCTGTTTTCTTGGTCATTAGCTGTAATTCTGTCTTCTATATCTGATGTTCTATCTTCACATGTCCTTAATCTGCTGTGCATACTTTCAATGGAGTTTTTAATTGCCTGGATATCTGTTTGAATCTGTTTCATGGATTCCATTTCTTTCTTATGCTGAGCATTCATGGCTTCCAGTATGTTTCTGAGCTCATCTATTTTTTTTTAAATTTGTTTCTATTCTAGAGCCTCTAATCCTGTCTTTCACTCTGCTCACTACCTCTGTAATTATCTGGGAAATTATTTCTGTTTCGAATTTTCTAGGGCCTCATTCATCTGTTTTATTACTTCCTGTGCTATCAGTTCAGGGTGTCAGGTGATTGATTATCAGAGTTTTCCATCTCATTTCCCCTAGAATTTACCCTTGGAGGGGTGGAAGTCTGAGTTTGTGCCTTCATCATTGTCTTCTCATTTTTGTTTTTGGTACTGTCCTTGGTTTAATTCCTGGGTTGATACTTCAAAGTTGCTTATTACAAGTATCTTTGTTGCTTGTAATTAGAGCTGTTATGGAATGATTGTTTCTCAGAGGTGTGGCTGGTCTTTAGGTTTTGAGTCTTTAAGACTTTGAGGCTGTCTCATTTTCACTATACCAGGAAGTGTAATTGATTAGATCAAACACAACACCTTAGCCCAAATGATACAATCGGCTATACCATAGCATCAAGTACATCTTAGAAAAAGACAATTTGTGAAAGTTATTAATCTATCACCTTTAACTGTGTGAATTAAATTAAAATTGAGGATCAATGCAACATTTGTTTGTAGTGAATAAACTCTTCAATATAGCAACTTTACCCTTTGGAATGGGGAGTTTGAAGGAATTGGGGAGGGAGGGATAGATAGGTAGAATGATAGTGGTAGGTTAGCAGTGAGGCCAGAGGACCCAAGCAAGAGAAGGAAAAGAGTATAAAAGAAAAATAAAGAAGAAATCCAAATTAAGGCCAGAACAGGAACAAAAAGGGAGATGAAAAACAATGTGGGACAGCAAGAGAGCAAGGTAAGAGAGAGAGAAAGGAAAGAGAAAAGAAAGAAAAAACAGATAAAAGTAAAAATTTGAAAAGAGTAGGAAAAAACCCCCAATATTAATAATTTTGAAAATAACAAATAAAAAGTATAAATGAAAATGAAGGGCCTCCTTCAGGGCATGTCTCTGCTGTCACAATAGACAACATAAGTCAGTGAGGCTCATGAAGCCAGTCTCAGACCATTTGGATTCAGGCAGATTTCTGGTGGCAAATTCCATGTTGAGCTCCCTGTCCTCCTGCAGGGTTGAACTCTGCAAGGTTCTTTCTACAGCAGGTTCCAGCTGCCCTTCCACTGAAGATAGTCCAGGTTCCAATGGGAGATGATGATCCCTTCAACTTACCAAGTACGGTGGTCTGGTGTCCCCTGTGTCTTTGTAGTGTGGAACCAGGTAGTGGTACAACCAGGAGGCCAGAGATGGAGTGGGGGCCCTCCAGGAACCCTGTGGTTAAGCAGATTTCCACTGTGGGTGTGGCCAGTGGTGAGGGGTCCTCACCTTCTGGCTGGTCCCCGCTGGTGTGCGTGGCATGGGTTGGATGGAGCAGGAGTCCCAGCAGCCTGGGACCTTTCTTTCTGGTGGCTGTTTTGCTCATTTTTAAATGGGGCTGTTTTTATACTGCTGAGTTTTAAGAATGCTTAGAATACCTATATAAGTCTTTTATCAGATCCTTATGTTTCCCAATCTGTTGCTTGTCATTTTATCCTCCTATAACCTTATGCACAGATTTTTAAAAATTTAATAAAAATAAACAAAAATGTTTGACTTCCCAGATCATGCCTTTGATGGTATATCTGAAAGTCCATTGTGGTACCGAAAGTTTCCTAGATTTTCTCCTTTTCTCCTGCATTATCTTTAAATACTATGGTTTGAAATTTACATTTAGGTCTATGACCCATTTTGAGTTAATTTTTAAAATAGGTAAAGTCAACATGTATATCTCTTCCTTGTAACTACCCATCATTTTTTTTTTCATAAGTATATCCAGGTGTTTTGGCATTGTTTTTTGGAAAGATAATTCTTTCAGTGTTCATTTTATTTTTTTCAATTACATTAAATTGGTAGAATTTAGGTATACAATATAATGACATTTGTCATTGGAAATTTGCACCTTTACATAATCTCTCTTGGTTCTTATTTTTCCCCATTCCCCTGCCCTCTCTTCAACCACTCCATCTCTCCCTATTTACAAAGACTTTGTTTCCATTTTTTCATTTTCTCATATTAATTCCCTTCCCTTCTTTCATTTCCACTAGTAGTCCCACTTCCCCTTCCCTTTTGCCCCTTTTCTTCTGATTTCATATTATCTATTGTACCTTTTAGTCCTTATTTACACTTTCAGTTTCTCACAATAGAGAAACTATTCTGTATTTACACGTGTGTCCTGTTTATGTCATTTAAGAGTATCACATCAATGTGCATCCATGTAGCTATAAATTTCTCTAATTTTTCATTTTTTATGTCAGAGTAGTGCTTCAATTTATAAAAAAACACAAAACACATTTTTTTTATCCAATCTCCAGTTCATGGTCATTTGGGCTGCTTCCAAGGATTAGCTATCACAAATTGTGCTGTATGAATGTGGGTGCACATATATCACTGTGGTATGATTCTTTTAATTCTTTGGAGAAGATACCCAGCAGGGGAATAGCTGGGTCAAATGGGACTTCCACTCCTAGTTCTCTGAGGTATCTCCATGCTGATTTCCACAGTGGTTATACCAGTCTACACTCCTACCAGCAGGGTTGCTCTTTCCCCACAGCCCATCTAGCATTTCTTATTGGTTGATTTCATGATAGCAGCCTTTCTTTCTGGGGTGAGGTGGAATCTCAGTGTTGTTTTCATTTGCATCTCTCAAATGACCAGTGATGTTGAACATTTTTTCATCTGTTTATTTGCTATTTCTACTTCTTTGAGAAATGTCGGTTCATTTCAGATGCGCATTTTGAGATTGGGTTTTTCAATTTGGGAGGTCTGATTTTTTTAAGTTCTTTATAGATTTGAGATAGTAGACTTTTCTCTGAGGAACAGGAGGTGAAGATTTTCTTGCACATTGTGGGTTTTCTCTTCACACCGTTGGTGATTTCTCTTACTATGCAGAAGCTTTTTAATAAGAAGAAGTCCTACTTGTTGATTGTTTGTACTAGTTCATGGACAACTGAAGTTTTGTTCATAAAATCATTTCCTAGACCTTCAAGAGTTCTACCTAACCTCTGTTTTAGCTGATTCAAGATTTCGATTTTAATATTTAGATCTTTAATCCATTTCAATTTTAGTTTAGTGCATGGTGAGAGATATAGGTCTAGTTTTTACTTTTGCCAAGTTGAAACCCAACTTTTGCAACACCGTTTATTAAAGAGGCTATCTTTCCTCCAGTGAGGGTGTTTGTCTCCTTTGTCAAAAATGAGGTGGCTGAGTGTGTCTGGAGTTGTTTCTGGATCTTCTAATCTGTTCCACTGGCCCTCATGGCTGTTTCTTTGACAGTACCATACTGTTTTTGTCACAGTAGCTTTGTAGTATAGTTTCAGGTTGGGGACTGTGATACCCCCTGCCATGTCTCTGTTACCTAGAATTGCTTTTGCTACTGAGTCTCTTCTTCTTCCAAATGCATTTTTGGATTGTTTTCTCAAGGTCTGTGAAGCATGCTGCTGGGATTTCAATTGGGATTGCATTGAATTTATATAGCCATTTTGGAAGTATGGCCATTTTCACTATATTGATCCTTCCTACCCAGGCGCAGGAGATGTCTTTCCATTTTCTGTTATCTTCAATCTCTCTTTTCAGAGTGCTATAGTTTTCAGAGAAGAGGTCTTTGATTTCTTTCATTAGGTTGATTCCTAGGTATTTCAGTTTTTTGGGTTCTAATGTGAACGGAATTGTTTGCCTTCCTCTCTCAGGAAGTCTGTTGTTTGTGTAGAGGAAAGCTATTGATTTTTGTGTTGACCTTGTATCCAGCTACTCTACTGATTTTGGTTATTAAGTCTAGAAGATTTTTGGTGGCATTCTTCAGGTCTTCTATATAGAGTATCATGTCATCTGCAAATAATGACAATTTGACTTCTTCATTTCCTATCTTTATTCCTTTTATTTCTTTCTCTTGTCTAATTGCCATGGCTAATGTTTCCAAAACTATATTGAACAAGAGTGGTGATAGTGGACATCATTGTCTTGTTACTGAATTTACTGTGAAGAATTTCAGCTTTTGACCATTTAGTATGATATTGGCTGTTGGTTTTTCATAGATGGCTTTTATCAGTTTGAGGTAGAGACCATCTATTCCAAGTTTTTGTAGGGTTTTTATCATAAATACATGTTGGATTTTGTCAAATACTTTTTCTGGGTCTATGGAGATAATCATATGGTTTTTGTCCTTGGCTCTATTGATATAGCATATTACATTGATTGATTTGCATATGTTGAACCATCCCTGCATCACTGGGATGAAACCCACTTGATCAGAGTGTATGATCTTCTTGATGATCTTCAGCATTCTATTTTCCAGTATCTTATTAAGGATTTTTGCATCTATGTTCATTAGTGAGGTTGGCCTACTGTTTTCTTTTGTGGTTGGTTCTTTCTCTGCTTTGGGGATCAAGGTGATGCTTGCTTATAATGAATTTGGGAGTACTGCTTCCCTTTCAATTTCATTGACGAATTAAACAGTAGTGGCAGTAGTTCCTCTCTAAATGTCTTGTAGAATTCAGCAGTGAATCCATTATGACCTGGGCTTTTCTTAGTTGCTAAGATTTTAATTATGTTTTCAATTTCCTTGGTTGATATTGGGTTGTTTCTAATTTTAAGGTCTTCGTTCAACTTTGGTAATTCATACTTATCTAGGAATCTGACCATTTATTCTGTGTTTTCCATCTTATTTGGTGTATAGATTTTGGAAGTAGGTATTGATGATCCTCTGGATTTCTGCTAGGTCTGCCATAATCTCACATGTTTCATTCCTAATTGCATGGATTTGGGCCTTCTCTTTCTTTTTTCTGATAAGGTTGGCTAAGTGTTTATCAATTTTGTTTATTCTTTTGAAGAACCGACTCTTGGCTTCATTAATTTTTTGTATCTTTCTCTTAGTCTCCATTGAATTGATGTATGCTCTGATCTTTACAATTTCCTCCCTTGTATGAGCTTTGGGCTTATCTTACTCTTCTCTTTCTTTCTTTCTTTCTTTCTTTTTCTTTCTTCTTTTTTTTTTTTTTTTTTTTTTGGAACTGTGGATCAAACTCGGGTTGTTTTGTTTGTGCAGCAGGTGGTGAAACCACTAAGCCAAATCCCCAGACCCATTGCTCTTCTTTTTCTAGTAGCTTGAGGTTCAGCATCAGGTTGTTTTATTGGGTCATTCTGTTTTCCTAATATGTGTATTCACTGCTATGTATTTCCCTCATAAGACTGCTTTTATTGTGTCCCATAGATTCTGATATGTTGTACAGTCATTGTCATTTAATTATAGGAACTGTCTGATTTCTTATTTAATTTCCTGGGTGACCCATTGGTTATTCAGAAGTGTGTTGTTGAATTTCCACATGTTTATGAAATTTTTGTGGTTTCTTTTACTATTAACCTCCAATTACATTGCACTATGGTCTGATAATATACAGAGAATAACTTCCATTCCTTTGCACTTACTAAATTATTTTCTATGAGTGAGCATGTGGACTCTTTTGGAGAATGACCTATGTGCAGCTGAAAAGAATGTGTATTCTGATTTTGTTGGGTGGAACACTCTGTAAACATCCATTAAGTTCATTTGTTCAAGAATTCCATTGAGTTCTAGTATTTCATTATTTATTTTATGTCTAGTTGATCTATTTATTTGTCACAGTGGGGTATTGAGGTTCCCCACTACTATTATATTAGTGCATATATGACTTTTCATGTCTGTTAGTATTTGTTGTATATAGCTGGGTGCACTAGTATTTGTTGGATATATATTTATGATTGTTATCTCTTCTTGTTGCATTATTCCCTTTACAAGCATGTAATGTCCTTCTTTGTCTCTCTTAATCAGTGTTGGTTTGAAATCCACTTGATATGCAAGGAGGATAGCTCCTCCTGCTTTTCTTTGGGTTCCCGTTGTGTGGAGTATTGTTTTCCACCCTTTAACTTTCAATTTATGAGTTTCTTTTTGAATTAAGTGTTTTTCTAATATGAGCATGTTGTTGGATCTTGCTTCTTGACCCATTCTGCCAGTGTATTTCTTTTGATTGGTAAATTGAGACCATTAACATTGATGGTAATAACTGATATTTATTGACATCATTGTCACAACTTTTTCTTTTTGTTGGGTTTTCCCCCTTTGCTTTTAATTTTTTTTCACACCCAATGGATTCATTCTGCTGTGCTTCTTGGGGTTGTGATCCTCACTGTCTGTTCATAGGATATTATCCAAAATATTTTGGAGTGCTACTTTTGTATTCATGAATTTGCTAAGGTGCTGTTTGTCATGAACATATCTTATTTTTCCATCAATTTTGAAAGATACTTTTGCAGGGTACATCAATCTGGGTTGGAGGCTGTTTTCCTTTAGGGTTTGGAATATGTCACTCTAAGCTCTTCTTGCCTTGAGGGTTTGTGTTGAGAAGTCTGCTGTGATTCTGATGGGCTTTCCTTTGTATGTCATTTATTTCTTTTCTCTCACTGCTTGTAGAAATTTGTTGTGTCGGGTTTCCACAATCTTACCAGTTTTATGCCTATGTGTAGATTTTTTTTGATCAAGTCTAATTGGAGTCCTATATGCCTCACTTATCTGTACGTCAAGTTCTTTTCCCCTCCTTGGGAAGTTTTCTGCCATTATTTCTTTGAACATTTTTTTTATGTCATCTGCACTCTCTCCTGTTTCTTTGTTGACTCCAGTCAGTTCTTTTATTCTTCTTTCCATCACCTAGCAGCTGCTGAATTGATTTCTCATGGTCCCTTACAATTTTAAAGCAATTTTTCTTTTCCTGGTCACTAATTGCAATCTTATCTTCTATATCTGAAATTGTGTCCTCACACTGGCTCATTCTGCTGTGTAGACTTTCAATGGAGTTTTTAATCTCCTGGAAATCTGTTTGTATCTGTTTTATGGATTCAGTTGTTTCCTATGTTGGGATTCCTTCATGTTCCTCAGCACCTCTACTTTTTCATCTGTGTCCTCTCTACATTTATTAATCATTACTTGCACTATGGGCTCAATCTCTGCTGTTATCTGAGAAATTATTTCTGATTTCATTTTCTCCAGTTTCTCTTTTGTTGCCATTTCAAGGAGTCCAGGTGGTTGAGTATGAGTGTTCCATCTCCTTTCCCTTTGGGGTTGCTGTAGGTGATATGGAAGTCTGGTTTTGAGACTTGTTTACATGCCTTCTCATTTCAGTGGGGGGGGGCATTGTTAATGCCTACACAGCTCACCTCCTTTGTGCTGGGAGTCTTGGAATGGTGGCCCAGAAGCCCCTTCTTCTGGGCTGGGGAAGGTGTAATGGTGTCCCAGAAACCTCTACCTCTGGACCGAGTGGTGGAACCCATTCTTTCATTGTTTATTTTTTCATTCTTTCTCATTGCTTTTGTTCATTTGTGAAAGATTAACTATATTGGAGTGCATGTAGTTGTATTGAAATTTTTCTTTCATTCTTAATAGTTTAATGTCCTGATTATTATAAGTTCATTATAGGTCTAAAGGTTGGGTATGGTCATAATATTATAGATAGCTAAACTAGAGAGCTATTACTGTATAGTCAGAGAGGGATTGGGCCCTTGAGGGTGTCAGCACAAAAAAATAAAGATATCACAATGTGGCTGAACACCACTCTGAAGAGTGCTAGGGCTCAGAATGGAAAAGTAATAGTCAGGCCTGCAGCCTCTCTAGAGATAAACAGCAATTCAAGATTAAACTATAATTAGCACTGTCTGTTCCAGTGAGCCCATGTAGGCATCAGGCACAGAAGTCATTGACAAGAACCTCTGGATCTGTACTCCTTCGTTTCCCCAAATGCCTTTGCTCTTTCCATGTACCATTGCTAAGTGACTCATTTCCATATTGAGTCACTATTAGCCAAGGAGCTATACTTGTGATCCTGTGGACTGATTGTAGGTTGACCCATATTCCACCCACATTGTGATTTTGGTATGTAAATTACCCTGGCAAAGACCCTCAGGGGCACCTACCCCTGGACCCCTCTTGGAAATTCTGAAACTATTATTCTGTGTATTTCCAATAAAACTCATCAAACTTCCTCTTTTGGTTTGCAACTTCATTCCTGGATGTTGTAACACTACTAACTCCGCCATTTGGGTTATATTTTTTCCTACATAATCATTATAGACCTCATTCTACTTTAATATGGTGCTCTATATTCTGGTGTTTTTCTTTCCATGTAAACTGTGGGATAAATTTCTTAATATTTGCAAAGTTATTTACTGGGTTTTTGAATTATGCTGCATTGAATCTATACACCAACAGGTAAGAACTAGCATCTTAATAATATTGAGTGTATGTAAACATGAACATATATACATATATATCTTTATTTTGATTTTTTATTTCTTTAATCAGAGATTTGTAGTTTTCTTTATTCAGATGTTATAATTATTTTGTTAGAGTGCAACTAGATATTTTACATTTTTGGTGCTAATATAAATAGTATTGTATATGTAATTATAAATTTCATTATAGTTTATATATTAGAGAGAGAGAGAATCAATGGATTTTTTATCATAAACTTTTATCTGCAAACTTCTTAGTATGTTTCTTTTGGTTGTTGTTATTTGTTTTTTTAATTATTTTTCAGTGCTCTTGACTGAACCCAGAGTGTTATACCTACCAGGCAAGTATTCTACCATGGAGCTAAATCCCCATGCAAAATTTCTTGTATATTAGCCAAAAATTTTCTCTGCTGATGTTTTACATAGAAAGTCATGTTCTGTGCAAAGAGAGTACTATTTACTTCTTCCCAATCTGTATAATTGTGCTTTTCTCTCTTGGAATATTAATGAGCAATTCCAGTATGATGTCAAATAATACTGATGAGAACAAAGATTTTTGCTTTGCTTTTTTCCCTAATCTTATGCAGAAAAGACCTAGTTTCACGGCATCAAGTTTGATTTTTGGTATTTTTTTATAGATGCTTTCAACCAAGTTGAAAAAACTTTCCTTTATCCCTAACATGTTGCAAATTTTTGTCATGAATGGATGTTAACTTTTGTCAAGTGCTTTATTTTTGAACACTGAACCACCATAGGTGCAATATATCCCACTAGTTGAATTATATAATTTTATCTAATTTTTGATTTGATAAGATAATATTTAGTTAAAGGTTTTCCATCTATTTTTATCTAATACATTGGTATATAGTATCTTCTTTGCTTTTCTTATTTTTAAAAATGTCATTATTTATGGATTTAGGGAAATACTAGATTTATACAATGAGTTTGGAAGCATTTATTTTATTTTCTGGGATTATTTGAGTACTTGCCTCATTTCTTCCTTAAATTTTTGGAAATTCACCACTGACCTCACCTGAGGCTAGCCCTTTGTGTTTTGTAAGATTAATTATGATTTAATTTTAGATAGATATTTAAATATAAAATATTATGTAAATTATGTAAAATATAAATATTCTGATTATGAAAATATAAACTATATTGTTTTGATAAATTGTCTTTCACAAAATGAATTCATTTTTATCTGTCATCAAATTATTCAGTATAGAGTTGTTAACAATATCCATGCATTATCTTAATGTTCATGAAATTGATAGTGTTGCCTCTGTTTTTATCCTTAACTGTGCAGCTGTACTTATTTTGGTAGGGTTGACACATAGGCTTTTTGATGCTTGTAACTTTTCCCCATGTCTCCAAATGCATTTTCTTCTTTTCTGAAGGCATTGCCAATTAACCAGAACAGCCTTGTTCTTTGGTACTCAGAGAGCTTTCCCTGATGCTGGTCAGAACATGCTGTACCCTGGAGTGGATGTGACAAAGGATTGGCTTCAATGTCATAGCCCTTCTTGACAAATTTGACCAGTGTCAGAAATTTAGAAAGAATGTCTCTCAGCCTGTTTATCTAGAGTGTATTGTCAAGTTTAATCCTATGTATTCTGTAGTCAGCACCCTACAACATTAAAACTTTGACAAATAGTTACAAAGCTTACAAGCAAACATAAAACAAGCCACCGAGAACAAAGCAAATTTAAACTGTACAGTAGATTTCAAGTAAGAAACATAGTGCCCAACTCAAAGAAAGCCAATATTTCTGTAAAGCAAGCTTAGTTCTCCCAGAAAGGCATGTCAAACAAATACTTAAGAGTCCTCTTCTTTTGTAAACCAATGTGAATTACCATTTGGAAGAAAGCCCAGAATTTACTAATGCCAGGATCAAAAATTACAGTTTAGCAACAAGTTTAAGATTTCTTAGGAGAACATACAGAACTGTAAACATTTTGAAAACAATGTAAAATTATTAATATCTATTTTACTAAGAACATATATTTTTGAGCAAGATTGTTCATTTTCTATGAAGAAGAAAATGGCCATTGCCAACTATATAACTATAAGCAATATGCAAGGTAGCATTTTAGCAAAACTATTTAGCAACTTTTACAACATATTAACACAACAATCATGACTATTTGCATTATACTAGGACAGTTATATTTTTAAAAATAAGGAAAATTGTATAATAGTTGCTTATGTAGCCAGAATTATAAAACAAAATTTTAAACAGATATCTAAGTAAATGTGAACTTCTTAAAATTTAATATTCCTAGAAATTTAACCCTAAAAAGACTATAGAAAACACAAGATACTATTTTGACAAATTTAAAATTTCTTTATAAAAGTCTTCTTGTAAATTTTAGTAGGAACAGATCAATATCCTAAGCCTTATTGTTATAAACAATTATCCCCATGTATTACATTTTTTATTCTTTTCGAAATAATTTTCTTAGAACAAACTGTTACTACTTAGAAATGTTTTACTTAAAAGTTATACTGTTAATAAATATGATCTGTTTACAAAAACAAATAATTTTACTTTATCACAAAATTATGCCATACCATACATAGGTTACCAGTAGTTTTAAATCATATTATTAACTCATATTGTGTCCCAAACATGTATAGTTAAGCAATTTTTCCAAACATCTTTCTGCTTAACATATAACTAACACCTCCTCTCTTCAGTCCTCATGGAATAACAGAATGTGTAGCCCCCAGCCCTTGGAGGCAGGAGTTGTGTTTCCTTTTCAAAAGAAAGGGATAAATGAGCTGAAGATGGCTGAAATTGATAAAGCAAGTGTGAAAATTCGCATTGTCTTTCTGTGCTCCTCCTTCCCTCTGTTCCTTACTATATGACCCTTTCCCACCTGTATATGTAGAGATGGTGATTTGAGGCAGGTAGGTCTTTACATTTCCTTGTAGGCAGTTTTGAAAAAAATCCTTTCTCCTTTTTTCCAAAATATATGTCCTCTTTTTATTTGGTCAGCAGTGAGCAGATGAACCTGAGTGTATGAATCTAAGTGGCTGGTAACAGTAGTTACTGGTGACTGGGGCATGCATAAATGGGGAATAGTTCAATGGGTTTAAATTTCAGTTCTTGGATTGCAGACTCAATATTGTTAAAATGTCCTTATTACTAAAAGAAATATACAGATTTGATGCAATTCCTATTAAGATATCAACTGCATTCTTTTTTTTCCCCATTAAGTTTATTGGTACATTTTAGGTATAAAATACGGTTACATTCATCATTGGGATCTTGTACCATTACATGAGTATCTTGGTTCTTACCCCCCCCTTCCCTTGCCCTCCCTTCACCTCCTCCACCCTTTCAACTACATTCTTTACAGAGCTCAAAATATAATCCTGAAATTCTCTCTCTCTCTCTCTTTCTCTCTCCCCCCCCCCTCTTTGCTCTTATTCTGAGGGCAGCAGAGAAATGAAGCTGACAGGACAGCAGTGGGGAATGAAACTGAATGTGGTTTATTAGGAAGAATGAAAAGAGAGCTCCTACTTGTCAGGAGGGGTTCCAAAAGGAAGGCACCACAGAGGCCTGCAAATTTAGGGGGTTTTATGGAGTGTTTGGCACAAGAAAGGGGCACGGGAACTCGCAAAAATGCAGTTGCTGCTGTTACTAGGCTGTTCATGTCTAGAAAGGAGATTTTCTTATTTCTTTTTCCATATATTTCAGGTTCTCAAGGCTTATCTGAGTTTACTCAGGACTTGTCCTTTGTCTTTGCACTTCAATTTCCTGAGGCTTATCTCAGCTTATGCAAGTCCTGGCCTTTGGTTTACTCATTTAGCTTATTCAACCCCTTACCCTAATTTGCCTATTGATCTTTCATCTCCTGTTCTCAATTTTTCTGTCAATAGTGGTGACCCCTAACTGTAGTTAAAGGTGTTGGGGCATTGCTTTGTGGTAAGGTAGTGGTCAGGGGCCACCACTGTGAAGTCTGCCTGAGGGCTCTGAACAGAAAGCAGGAGGAGTGCCTGTCAGTGAACCTGTCTGTAACACCATTTGTAGCTTTACAGCTGTCAAAGAAGAAGAAACAAAAATTTGACCAAGAGGTTAAGTATGCATAATCTGAATAATAAGGTTGTGAGAAGCATTAGCTATATCCTTGCTAGGAGAAATAACCAGTATGGCCAATTCCAGATCCCTGACCAGGATCCCCATGACTCAGATTGGAGGATCTCAGAAGCATAGTTAGCTAATCTCCTTATGCCAGATTTATAGGCATAAAACAACATTCCTCTTCTAGGAATAGACATAGCCCAACTTTTCAAACAGTCAGAAGATCTAGTCCCCTCTGGTTTGTAGGGTCACTGCTGTTAGTGAAGCTATTTGGTTTTGGAGGGATGTTAGACTAAGTGTGATTTGTTGTAAACTCTCAGAGAGATCAAGAGCAAATTGAGTGATGTGGTGAGACCAGCTAATCCTGTACTAGTCCCTGCTTTATCTCCAATCCTATCAGTAAGGGAATAAGTTGTATTGTCCTTTTTAGTTTTGTTTTGCCTTTACCTTGAACAGAATTGGGACTGGCTCGGAGCCATCAAGAAGATCTACTTGGGAGGATAGATATCCTAAAGAACATGTAGGCATCCAGTTGGTAGGCAGGCAAGAATATTCTGAATTGCCACAGAGGAAGAAGACACACTTAGTCTCTATGCATGTTGAGAGATTGAGTGAGAATAGGTGTCAAAAGGACAGTGAAGCAAAAGGTGAGCTTATAATGTGTCAGAAGGCAACACAGGAGCTTATAATACCTGTGGCAATTAATGTGCAAAGTGATTGGGCCTAGGCTGCCCCTGTGAGAGCCTGAAAGAGAACCAGCTGCTGATCTGACTCTATGTCTGATTTATAACAAGGAAGAGAGTCAGCTTTCTCTCATCTAGATATAAGGAGTGGTCTTATCCTCCTGTGTTTGTGAGCAGGGCAAAAGTGGTTTTTTTTAAATTGTGAACTGATAGATCTGACACACATCTGCCTGTCCCCAGCTGCCTGAGTTCCTGAACTCCAAGAACAATGGCAGACCATTCCTACATTCTAAAGCCCTTTGCCTGAAACTAGGAAAAATTTCTACTGTGCTAGGACATGACACCAGTTCCAACTTCTAGGTTACAGTGCCTGCTGCTATAGCCATGTAATCAGCCATTCTCACTCCTCTAATCTCATATTCCCCCTTCATGTTACCCAATCTAAGCTCACCCCACTAATTCCCCTACCCTGTCTCTAAAATGCCCAGGTGAACAAACCGGACTTAGACTCTCCTTTGGAATTTCTCCAGGAGGTCACCCCAGAACCCTCAAATTCAGTCTGGTTGTGTTCTTTACTGGGATGTCACCATTTACCTAACAAGAACCATTTACCCAGTGTCTGGGGTTAGAAATCTGCACAGTTATCTGTGAATTTGTAGTGAGAGTGGCCTATTTGCCTGCTTGACTGTAGGGTTGATTTCAAGATTCCTCCTATATAGATGGGTCTGGTAAGCTGATAGTCTTAGGGAAATTAATGTTTATGTGATCAACCTGTCTATAAATGGTAATGGTGGAGTTAGACCAAAGACTTGTGTCCCTACAGGTTTGGAGAAGTATGTGGGTGTTTGGGAGGAAATGTTTATGCAAAGATCTCTGGGGGTCAGGATCTTGAGGTATGTTAACAGAGAACTGTAACAGGGGTGACAGAAGGTTTGAGACTATTAAGCTGAGAGGTGAGCTGTGTAACAAGATTCTGGATCCCTGTCACTCTCCTTAAGAAAAGATTGTACCTCACTGTGTGAGTGATGAATGTCTTTATCTGAGGCCAGGATGAAACAAGTAGTGTAGTGTAGTGGGCTGTGGCAGTGAGGGAGAGGAATAACCAGCAACTTTCTGTTAATGTAGGGTTGGACTGGTTGAGAAGGCGATGAGTAAAATTGAGAGTGTGATGTAAGTATTCTACCCTAGTGGAAAGAGGAGGACAGATTGAGTCTGTGAGTTTAAAATAACAAGCTAAGACAGAAATAAAGGAATGAGATTTGGATAAGTGAAAACTCTTGGAAGGTGTCTGACAGCCTTAGGTTATGTACAAGAAGTATAAAGATGCCCATTGGGGAGGTAGAATTTGAAGGTAAGGGGTGGCACTGTAGGTCAGAAAGGACTAAGGTAAACTGGATAAGGGAGTAGGTGGGAGACATGGCCCTGAGTTCAGCTTTTGGGTTTTGGAATCTATTCTCAGAACAGGGCTAGTTTTTAACTAAAGGAAGCAAACCTAAATATTTTATTTGGCTCAGCAGTGAAAATGACTCTACCCCTTAGGGAGCTGATAGGTGAAACCAGAGGAAAATCAGAATGAAGATTCCTTGCAGGAGATTTAACCAGAAGAGGGAATGGGTCAGATAATCTCTGTCAACATTAATTATCTTTTGATGAAAGAGGGAGATTTTTCTTAAAGAGGAATCTCAAGTCTTCTACTGGATCACAGGAGTATCTATCAAGTGGTTCCTCTTATGTTGGCCCATCCAGTGAGAATATTCCCTAAACTACTGACCATAGTTTTAGATGAGAGTGGTGGATCTAGAAATTGTGACCAGAGACTTTAGACTTTAGACTGCAGGGATGGAGAAAATTACCATATGGGGCTCCTCCCACAGAGGACTGAAGGAAGAAGCAGAGATAGGCAAAGATCTCACTAAGATCATACCTCCCTGGATAAAAGAGTGATTTTGTCCTCTCTGAGCTGGGCCTAAGTGTTTTCCTGGAGACACTTTGGGAAGTAAGACAGCAAGGTGTTGTGTTTCACCTGGGCAGTTACTTCTGGATCAAATGAGAAATCATTGGTAAGAAAGGATCTCCTATATGGCATCTCAAAGGAGCTTAGGCCTGAATGCTAATAGGAATTTCTTGTCCTAAGTAGGAAGCTGAGGCCTGAATGCTAAGGGGAGTTTCTTATCCTAAGTAGGACAATGAGCAAGAGGTCATCTGGGGAAGCCCAGTCTCTTGGATTAATTTGTGTAGATGGGTCTTTAATATTTTGGATTTTTCTGGGATTGTGTGTTTTTAATCATTTGTTAAAGTGGAAGAGCTATTTCCACATAACATAGGATCCATAGTCTATAGAAGTGAATGATACCCAGGAAACCTCTTACCTGTTTTAAGGAATTGAAGAGGGAAAAGGATAAGATGGGCCCAACTCAATCATTATTCAAATCTCTAGAGCCTTCAGATATAGTAAGATTCATATATTATACAGAGGATTGACATTACTGTAACTCAAACTTAGAGACCTTATATCCCTTGTCTGCTAGAAAATTGAGGAGGGCTTTGGTTCCCTTTCTGGACTCTTCCTTAGTCGGACCACATGCCAAAAGATTATCTACATACTGTAGAATCTTACTGTCAGGGTATGATACGTCAGATAAATCTCATTACAAGACATTCAAAGAGGTGAAGGCTGTCCAGAAATCCCTATGGAAGGACAGTCAAAATAAATTGACTCATTTGGTCTGAGTGGCCTCAAAGGCAAATGGGAGTCTAGATGTAGAGTAAAGCAAAAGAAATCATCCAGGCATCTTTCAGATCCAACATTGTGAACCATTTGTACCCCTCAGGGATCTGGATTACAGATCAGTGTATATGGGAATGACTGCCTCATTTATGTCAGGGGTCTTATACTAGGCTCCATTCCCCATTGGCCTTCTGGATTTCCAAGTTTGGGGAATTTCAGGGGCTATTTACAGGGGTTCAGGAGACCCATGTAAATTTTCTATCATCTTTTTTAGCTTTTCTTTGACTTTTGGCTTTAGGACATATTGCCTCTGAAGTGGAAAGGAGGCTGAGTCGTTAAGATGAATTTATGCTGGTGGAGTAGTTAAAGCCCAATTAATTTTTACCATGGTTTGAGGTTAATCTCAGTCCACTCTAGGGGCAGGAGAAGAGTATGTCCTTGGGCTACTAGCATAGTGGTGCCCATTTGAGCCAGGAGATCTTGTCACAGCTGCAGGGTAGAAATTTCTGGCATAACCAAAAAGGAATGGGTGAATAGAGGATTTCCTCAGGTACAGCTTAGGAGAAATGTGCAAAATCAAGTGACTGCCTTTCATGACCCAACATGGTTGTGCGAGCAGAAGAGAGGGAGCTGGCACTAGGATAAAGGACCAAGAGCACAGTGCTGGTGTCAAGCAGGAAGTCTGCCATTTGTCCCTACACCAATAAGGTTCCCTGGGGACTCCTAGAGTGTGATGGCCTGTGTCCTGGGAGCCCTACGGGAAGGACCTAGGGCCTTCAGTCTTGCAGTTTGTGGATCTCTTAGATAGCCACAATTCAGGCAGTTTTCTTCCTATCCCTTCAGTCCTGCTCTGTGGCCATCTGTTGATCTCAATAAAAAACAAACAAACAAACCAAATAAAACATGATGGCCCTTCTTAGTATAGTATCTAGAGTTTGTTCTGGTTTCCCAGATAACTTCAACAGCTTTCTCCAAATGTCAGTGGTGGACTGGGTAAATACATTTATATCTCAGAATAAGTTGTCCCTCAAGCGACTCAGGTTGCAGGGAGGGTCGTTTGATGAGGACTTCCTTGAGTAGCTGGAAGGAGGCTGAGGCATTCTCTTCCTTTTTCTGGATCACAATAGGCAGTTTAGAATAGTTTAAGGGTTTGACTCGGGTCCAGTAGAGGCCCTGCAATATACAGTACAGAAAATTCTGTGTTTCCAGAACACTCACCCCACCTGGTTGTTAGAGTCCCATTGGGCCTCTTCACAGAGAACAGCTGTGAGCTTCAGCTGCATACAGGCTTCAGTTGATCCTCAAGCCAGGTATAGTTCATGCCCATTCATCTGTGCTGCTCTCAGAGCTGCAGAGAGGGTTTGGTTTAAAAGGAATATCACATCTCTCCACGAAAGATCAATTATGGGACAGGTCTCTGAACATTTCTATATATTTACTGGTGTCCTCTGAGAACTTGCCCAGGTCTGCATTGACCTCAAATATAAAAGGACCTTAGGCATGTCCCTGTCACCTGGAGGGAAAGCAAAATGTGTGGAGGTACTTTTGTCCTTGTACTATGGACAAAGGTTAGGGTGGAACAGTGGAAATGTTAGCCAGAGAGTGAGCTGGATTTCTTTTCAAAGATAGATCTCTGGTTGTTATATGAATGTATATCTATTCTGTACTGCAAACATACACTAATAACAGAAAAAATTCATTAATACCAAATAAGTTCTAGAGACCTAACGCATAACACAGTACCTTTAGGTGATGCTATATTTTTTATCTTAAATCTTCTCCAGTGGTCCATATGCTAAAGTCTGATACTAGCCTGCAGTGGTACTGGGAGGTGACAAAATTTTTAGGAAGTGAGGCCTGGTGGAAAGAAATCAGGTCATTATGTGTGTGGATTGAAAGTGGTATTAGACCATGGTCACTTCCTCTATTTTTGCTTCTCAGACATCATAAAGTAAGTAGGTTTGTTCAACATTAATATCAAGGGCAATGAGTCAAATTGGAATAAAAAATGCCTACCAGATTAGAAAAGCACAGTTCTGAGTATAGTGGTGGAATATGTCCAGAGAAGACTGGCATATAGTTCAGCAAACTAAGGGGAGAAGACCTAGAACAATTGCAGATGACATTCTTCAGTAGACTTCTAGCCTATGGGAAATAAAAGAAAAAAGGAGGAAGAAGTTGATGCCCATTTTGAAAAGCTTAATTTTGCACAAGTGGGTGCATCTTTTGATGCTGATGCCTATGGATATCAGACTTGGCTTCTCCAGTTCTCCAACACAGACCAAGATAAGCAGTTCTCCAGTGAGCTTGAAGTTCCTCAGTTTCAGATCTCCCTTGTTCTATGGCTTCCAGCTTCTTGAATTGAGCAGCTCTTGGCTTTCCAAGCTTCCCAGAGCACAAGTGGCCAATGTAAATGGTGCTGATCTTGTATGCTTACCTAGTAAATCCTCTCTTCTGCATATATATATATATATATATAGTATATATATATATATGTATATATATATGTATATATTCTATTGACTCTATTTCTCTAGAGAATTATAACCTTTATACCACTAGCATGTTCTGCCTTGCCACAGGCCCAAAAAGCAATGCAGCTTCTCCAACTATTCAACTGGTATGTATGGAAAGATTATTTGTAGGGAGAAAGTGGCTTATGACCATCTCAGTAACTGCAGAGATGGCTGTATATATAGAAAAATAAGATCTAAGAGAGAAGTCTTGTGACATAGATGGGTTCATTGTTACTAGTAAAGTGTAGTTTAGGAACAGTGAATGTCTTTCACATTTACAAATGTGTGACTGGACTGGTAATAAGGTATGTTTTAGCTTCTTATAAGCTTCTAGTTTTCACATCTTTTCTTGTTGTAGTCTTTGGTGAGGCCATTTGTGTGGTTAATCATGGACCAGTGGATAGCTTTCTCAGTGCTTTAGTCCATTTTATGCTATTATAATGGAACACCATAGACTAATAGTTTATGAGCAATGGATGTTAATTTGATTATGGTTCTGGTGGCTAAGACTTCTGAGAGCATAGCACTCATATCTGGCAGAGAAACTCACTGCAACATCTCATGGCAGAAGGCAGAAGGGCAAGAAGACATATGAGAGAGAGAGAAGGAACAGAATTGATCTTTTTTATCAGGAACCCACTCCTGAAACAATAACATTAATACATTCATGAGAGCAGAACCCTCTGGACTAAAATTTAAAGGTCCCAATTCTTCACACTATTTCCAAAATGATTAAATTTCAGCATGACATTGGGAGGCATACAAATTATAGTGCCCAGGGACTGCTCAAGATCCCAATAAGCTTAAAGTTAAGATTATTACAACTCAAAAATCCCATCTACTTTTTAGAAACTGCATGTCTTAATTTTTAGAGCCTTCTTGGTGTATAGGAAGGATTTTTATGTCTGATATTGCTGATGCAAGAAGGTGAAGAAATTTTAATTGTTAAATTTTCATCTTAGAGGTTGCATGTTGTATCATACACTCACAGTATTAACTCTAAATCCTATTTAAGTATATTATCCTAAAGAATAATATGACTACATATATTACATTTTACAAGCATGTATTACTTTTTCTCAACTATATGTTGGAGAAACTAATTGTAATCTGAATGTTTTGTACTGCTGTAATATAAAGCAATATAATTGCTATATAAAATATAGCAATATTTATGTAATAAGATTCTTAAACATTTTTCCCTGAGAGTTTTGAAGCTCAAGGGTTTTTTTGTAAAAAACAATCACTACTGTGTTACTTTAATTTTACTTTTAAGGTATGGTTTTCTTTTTTAAAATAAATTCTACCTATGAATAGCCATACAGAAATGGTTATCTAATTCTAATAAATTAACCCTCCATACAAAAGTGTTTCATGAGCTTATATGGATATTAAAAAAAAAATAACATACTCTATTTCCACATGCAAATACAAAGGAATAAAACAAAATAAAATAACAGAAAACAGTACATATTATAATTACTATAAATGAAGAAAATACAATAAACTCAAAATTGTAAATTGCACAGGATATAGACTCCCTCAGGAAAGTGGCTATCAGGCCTGTAGTACAAACTTAATTGACCATTTTTATGGCTTTTTACATGGTTGTTTACTTCTTCACTGAAAAGAATTAGTAGAGGCTGAAACAGTTTATCAATAATTTAACTGGGAATTTGCCTTTTTTATATTTTTGTGGATAGATTGTGAAGCTAAAAAGGCAATTTGAGTTATTTTTAACTGTAATGCCATGTATATTTGTATGAACTGAAATACTTAAGGGAATTGAAAACAATCTTCCCAATATAGGTATGTTAATACAGGCATAAAGCCAGGAAATTTTTATTTAGGCATATCACATCATTAGTAAAAGGAAATTTGCAACAGATTGTATGCAAACAATGGACCACTGTGTTCTTACCCAAAGTCTAAAGAAAATCACCTATTGTCTTTTGACAATTTTGCCCATTAAAATTTTTATTTTAAATTTATGTGTAAAACTATGCTATTTTTATATTTAACTTGAAATGCTACATATATGTGCCTGTGTGTTCCTAGGCAACATGTATGTGACATCAGGGGATGAGTACTTTGCTGAACATCTCATGTAAAAGAGTGTTTAAAAGGAGTGAAAATTTAACAAGTCCTCATAGTAACTGATCTGATTTTTGTAAAAGCAAAGGATTGAATAATGCTAAAGAACAAAAAATGTAAAAGGGTAATAATTATGACTATCAGAAAAAAGTAAAAGAAACACACATGAGAGACATATTCAGTCTATTATTAATTAGGGAATTGATAAGATGGTGCAAGAGTGAAGGAAAATTAAAATATCACATATATGCACCATATTCATTTAAGAAGATATACACATAGATACAAACAGGTGTGTCCATAGGGAAATAATTATTATACTCAGCACAATTGTAGACATAATAATTTGCTTTATTTTCAGGTTTTTGGTAATTTACAGTTTTAAAACAGATTGAAGATAATGAAGATAGAATTTTCCAACAAAGACAAAACAAAATCTTTGCCTATTTGTTTGAAAAATAAAAATACTTTATTACAAAACCTATGCTTTTATAGAGTCATCTTGCACTAGTAATATTTTTTCCTCCAAACACATTAATTCTTTGATTTTGTAATTTTCAGACTTTTTTTTTTTTTACCTATTACTGATAGGTCTGAGTTTATCCACATCATTGTGTAATATTCTGATGTTTTTAGTGTTTCTTAAACTAACAGATTATGTTGATAAATACAATTTTGACAAAGACATCTTTGTATTAACTACTTCGAATTATAAATATAAAATCTCCTTCCTGTGAGGGAAATCTAAATTTAAAAATATTACTTCACTTAGGAGTATTGCTTCAGGTCTGCGGATGCTGTCCCGAGGTCACCAGTCATACTGAAAACACCGAATCAGACTGTGCCCCGGCAGCAATCCACTGGACCTCCCCCCTCCCCGACTCCTTTGGCCTATTCTCCGTACAGCCACCTAGTTCCACACTACAAAGAAGCAGAGGACACTGGACCACCAGACCATTGTACTGGAGCTAATCAAGTTCTCAGAATTTAAAGAATTCCTGCCCAGAGGTAGTGGCCCCTGAGCTGCTGTCCCACTGCTCCTGGTCCAGAGGAAGGGGCTACCCAGCCACCATCCCTCCCACAGCTTGAAGCCCAGAGGAAAGGGCTTTTGGGCTGCTGTCCATCCCAGCATTCCTGGCCCAGAGGTAGGAGCTTCTAAGCCACCTTCCCACTGCTCCTGGTCCAGAGGAAGGGGCTTCCAGGCCATCAAACATCCCGCCACTCCTGGTTCAGAGGAAGGGGCGTTGGGGCCACCATCTCTAACACTGTTCTCAGCCCCTGGCCCACCTCTTCCAGCTCAGAGGAGGTGAGCCACGCTGATGCCAAAAGCACCCCCCCTGCCCCCCCACTCAAAATGAGAAAACATGTAAATAAGTCTCAAAACCGGAATTCCAGATCACCTACAGCAACCCCAAAGGGAAATGAGATGGAACACTCTGATACTCAACTACCTGGACCCACTGAACTGGCCACAAAAGGGGATCTGGAAAAAATGAAATCAGAAATAATTACTCAGATAACAGGAGAAATTGTGCTCCTAGTGCAAGACATGATTAATAAATCTAGAGAGGAGCTGAGGAACATGATAGAATCCCAACATAAGAAACAAATGGAACCCATAAAACAGATGCAAATAGATTTCCAGGAGATGAAAATCTCCATTGAAAGTCTACACAGCAGAATGAGCCAATGTGAGGACAGAATTTCAGATATAAAAGATAAGATTGCAATTAATGACAAGGAAAAGAAAAATTGCTTCAAAATTATAATGGAACATGAGAAATCAATTCAGCAGCAGCTAGGTGATGCAAAGAAGAATAATATCAGACTGATTGGAGTCAATGAAGAAACAGGAGAGGGTGCAGATGACACAAAAACACTCTTCATAGAAGTAATGGCAGAAAACTTCCCAAGGAGGTGAAAAGAACTTGACATTCAGATAAGTCAGGCATACAGGACTCCAAGTAGCCTTGATCAAAAAAATCTACACATAGGCATATAATTGTTAAAATTCCAGAAACTCAACCGAAGAACAAAGTTCTACAAGCAGTTAGAGAAAAGAAACAAATCACATACAAAGGAAAGCCCATCAGAATCACAGCAGACTTCTCAACACAAACCCACAAGGCAACAAGAGCTTGGAGTGACAAATTCCAAGCCCTAAAAGAAAACAACCTCCAACCCAGATTGATGTACCCTGAGAACTATCTTTCAAAATTGATGGAGAAATAAGATACTTTCATGACAAAGAGCAACTTAGGAACTTCGTGAATATGAAACCAGCACACCAAAAATTTTACACAATATCCTAGGAACAGATATTGAGGATCACAACCACAGGAAGCAAAGCAGAATGAACCCATCTGACATGACAAGAAATTAAATGTAAAAGGGTGAGAACCCAACAAAAAGAAAAAATCATGACAATGACAAAGTCAATATGTTTCAGTTATAACCATCAATATTAATGGTCTCAATTCACCAATCAAAAGAAATAGAATGGCAGAATGGGTCAAGAAGCAAAATCCAACAATATGCTGCATACAAGAAACATACTTCATTCAAAAGGAAACTCATAGACTGAAAGTTAAAGGATGTAAAATTATACAGTGTGTGACAGGAACCCCCTCAAAAGCAAGAGTAGCTATCCTTTTGGCAGATCAAGTAGATTTCAAACCAACACTGATTAAGAGAGATGAAGAAGGACACTACATCCTTGTAAAGGGGACAATCCAACAGGAAGAGATGATAATCATAAATATCTATGCACCAAACTCTACTGCATCCAACTATATAAAACAAATACTAACGGACAGGAAAAGTCATATATGCACTAATACAATTGTAGTGGTGGGCCTCAACACCCCACTGTCACAGATAGGTCAACTAGATAAAAAATAAGTGATGAAATACTAGAACTGAATCGAACTCTTGAACAAATAAAATTAACAGATGTTTACAGAGTGTTCCACCCCACAAAATCAAAACACACATTCTTCTCAGCTGCACATGGGTCATTCTCTAAAATAGACCACATACTCACACATAGAACATGTTTAAGTAAGTGCAAAGGAATTGAAGTTATCCCCTGAATATTATCAGACCATAGTGTGATGAAATTGGAGATCCATAGCAAAAGAAACTGCAAAAATTTAATTAACATGTAGAAATTGAACAACACACTTCTAAATAACTAATGGGTCACAGAGGAAATTAAAGAAGAAATCAGACAGTTCCTTCAATTAAATGACAATGACAATACAACATATCAGAATCTATGGGATGCAATGAGAGCAGTCTTATGAGGGAAATTCATAGCAGTGAATATGCATATTAGGAAAACAGAATGAGCCCAATTAAACAACCTTATGCTGAACCTCAAGCCTCTAGAAAAATAAGAGCAGCACAAACCCAAAACTCATACAAGGGAGGAAATTATAAAGATCAGAGGAGAAATCAATGCAATAGAGACTAAGAGAACAATACAAAAAAATCAATGAAGCCAAGAGTTGGTTCTTCGAAAGAATCAACAAAATTGACAAACCCTTACCCAACCTTATCAGACAAAGGAAAGAAAAGGCAAAACTCCATGCAATTAGGAATGAAAAGGGTGAAATCACAACAGACCCAGCAGAAATCCAGAGGATCATCAATACCTACTTCCAGAATCTATACGCCAATAAGATGGAAAACACAGAAAAAACGGACAGATTCCTAGCTACATATGAATTACCAAAGTTGAATGAAGAAGACCTAAAAGTTCTAAACAACCCAAAATCAACCAATGAAATTGAAAATGTAATTAAAAACTTAGCAACTAAGAAAAGCCCAGGCCCTGATGGCTTCAGTGCTGAATTCTACAAGACATTTAGAGAGGAATTACTGTCATTACTATTCAAACTCGTCAATGAAATTGAAAGGGAAGCAATACTTCCAAATTCATTCCTGGAAGCAAGCATCACCTTGATCCCAAAAGCAGAGAAAGACCCAGCCGAAAAGGAGAACTATAGGCTAATCTCACTAATGAACATAGATGCAAAAATCCTTAATAAGATACTGACAAATACAATGCAGAAGATCATCAAGAAGATCATACACCCTGATCAAGCGGGATTCATCCCAGGGATGCAGGGATGGTTCAACATACACAAATCAATCAATGTAATACACTGTATCAATAGAGCCAAGGACAAAAACCATAAGATTATCTTCATAGATGCAGAAAAAGCATTTCACAAAATCCAACATGTATTTATGATAAAAACCCTACAAAAACTTGGAATAGATAGTCTCTACCTCAAACTGATAGAAGCCATCTATGAAAAACCAACAGCTAATATCATACTAATTGGTCAAAAACTGAAATCCTTCACACTCAAATCAGGAACAAGACAAGGATGTGCACTATCACCACTCTTGTTCAATAGAGTTTTGGAAACATTAGCCACAACAATTAGACAAGAGAAAGAAATAAAAGGAATAAGGATAGGAAATGAAGAAGTCAAATTGTCATTATTTGCAGATGATACGATACTGTATATAGAAGACCCCAAGAACTCCAACAAAAGTCTTCTAGTCTTAATAACCAAATTCAGTCAAGTAGCTGGTTACAAGGTCAACACACAAAAATCAATAGATTTCCTCTATATGAATGACAGACTCACTGAGAGAAAAATAGGGCAAACAATTCCTTTCACAATAGCATCCAAAAAACTGAAATACCTAGGAATGAACCTAATGAAAGAAATCAAGGACCTCTTCTCTGAAAACTATGGCACTCTGAAAAGAGAGATTGAATATGATATCACAAAGTGGACAGATATCCCCTGTTCATGGGTAGAAAGGATTAATATACTGAAAACGGCCATACTCCCAAAACTGCTATATAGATTCAATGCAATTCCAAATGAGATCCCAGCAGCATACTTCATGGACCTTGAGAAAACAACCCAAAAATTCATTTGGAACAAGAAGAGACCCAGAATAGTAAAAGCAATTCTTGGTAACAGAGACAAGGCAGGAGGTATCACAATCCCCAACTTGGAACTATACTACAAAGCTACTATGATAAAAACAGCATGGCACTGCCAAAGAAACAGACCTGTGGACCAGTGGAACAGATTAGAAGATGCAGAAACAATGCTAGACACACTCAGCCATCTTATCTTTGATAAAGGAGCCAAACACCCTCACTGGAGGAAAGATAGCCTCCTTAATAAATGGTGTTGGAAAAATTGGGTTTCAACCTGCCATAGATTAAAACTAGACCTATATCTCTCACCATGCTCCAAACTAAAATTGAAATGGATTAAAGATCTAAATATTAAAATAGAAACTCTGAACCAGTTGGAATAGAGGTTAGGTAGAACTTTTGAAGACATCGGTGTGGGAAAATATTTTACGAAGAAAACCTCAGTTGCCCATGAACTACCACAAACAATCAACAAGTGGAATCTCTTCTTATTAAAAAGCTTCTTCACAGCAAGAGAAACTACCAGCAGTGTGAAGAGATAACCCACAATGTGGGAAAAAGTCTTCACCTGCTTTTCCTCAGACAAAGATCTACTATCTAGAATCTATAAAGAACTTAAAAAGATCAGATCTCCCAAATTTAAAGACCCAGTCCAAAAATGGACATCTGAAATGGGCAGACATTCCTCAGACAAGGAAGTAGAAATAGCAATAAATACATGAAAAAATGTTCAACATCACTGGTCATTCCAGGGATGCAAATGAAAGCAAAGTTGAGATTCCAACTCCCACCAGAAAGAATGGCTGTTATCATGAAATCAACCAATAAGAAATGCTGGATGGGCTGTGGGGAAAGAGGAACCCTTATCCTCTGCTGGTGGGAGTGTAGACTGGTGCAACCACTGTGGAAATCAGTATGGAGATACCTCAAAGAACTAGGACTGGAAGTCCCATTTGTCCCCGCTACTCCACTGCTGAGGATCTTCCCCAAAGAATTAAAAGAATCATATCACAGTGATATATGTGTGCCCATGTTCATAGCCACACAGTTTGTGATTGCAAAAACTTGGAAACAGCCCAAATGCCCATCAACTGGAGACTGGATAAAGAAAATGCAGATTTTTTCATAAAATGGAGTACTACTCAGCCATAAAAAATGTGAAATTAGAGACATTTATAGCTAAATGGATACACATTGAGGCAATACTCTTAATTGAAATAAATAGGACAAACATGTGTAAATACCAAATTGTTTCTCTGGTGTGAGAAACTGAAAGTGTAAATAAGGACTAAAATGTATAATAGGTAATGTGAAATAGGAAGAAAAGGGGCAAAGGGAAAGGAAATGGGATTGGTAGGGGAAAGGAAAGAAGGGTATGGAATTAATATGAGAAAATGGAAAAATAGGAACAAAATCTTTGTAAATAAGGAGGAATGAAGGGGTTGAAGGGAGGGCCGGGCAAGGGTGAAAAATAAGAACCAAGACAGATTATGTAAAGGTGCAAATTTCCAATGATAAATGTCATTATATTGTATACCTAAAATGTACCAATGATTAGAATGAATAATCAATAATGCAAAATAGGAAGAAAATGTCCAAAGGGGTAGAGGTATTGGGAGGGGCCGGGGAAAGGAAAGAAGGGAAAGGAAAATTGATGAGAAATGGAAAGAATGGAAATAAAGTCTTTGTAAATAGGGAAGGATGAAGCGGGTGAAGGGAGGGCTAGGAATGGGGAAAAAATAAGAACCAAGATGCATCATGTAAAGGTACCATTCCCAATAAGAAATGTAATTGTGCTATATACCTAAAATGTACCAATAAAAGAATTAATAAAAAAAAAAGAGTATCACTTCAGTGTGCATCCATTTAGCTATAAATGTCTCTGGTTTCTCATTCTTTATGGCTGCATAATACTCCATTGTAAAAAAATTTTTCTTCATCCAGTCTTCAGTTGATTGGCAATTGAGTTGTTTCCAAGTATTAGCTGTCATGAATTTTGCTGTTAGGAACATGGGTGCATATATGTCACAGTGGTATGATTCTTTTAATTCTTTGGGGAAGATAAACAGCAGGGAAATAGCTGGGTCAAATGGGACTTCCAGCCCTAGTTCTTTGAGGTATCTCCATGCTGATTTCCACAGTGGTTGTACCAGTCTACACTCCCACCAGCAGTGGAGCAGGGTTCCTCTTTCCCCATGCCCTGCCTGCATTTGTTATTGGTTGATTTCATGATAGCAGCCTTTCTTTCTGGGGTGAGGTGGAATCTCAGCAGGGAAGGGTGGAAGGCTTGAAGGGAGGGAAGGGGAATGGAAGAAAAAATAAGAACCAAGGTAGATTATGTGAAGGTGCAAATTTCCAATAATGAATATCATTATATTGCATACCTTAAATATACCAATGTAATTAATAAAAAATATTACTTCAGTCACCAGGCTTCTTGTTCAATGAGTTTTAGAATGGGAATGTTAAAAAGGAGTCAGAGCTATAGCTTTCATTCAGGATGAAGATAAATCTTTGAACTGTATATAATTCTGCAGAAAAGTGGATACACTTCATAAGATTTCAGGGGTGTGGGTGGCATTCTTTAAGCCCACACCTAAGGTCAGAGTCATTACTAGTATCTATCTCTGCTCTTTCAGGTTTCTTTTGCAATCACTCTATTAAAATAAGTTACCTCTTTTCTAACATCTTGACTTCAGTTTAGGAATGTTTCTCAAAGAAAGATTTCAAATTTAGCTGCCGGTAGTTTATTTTGGGGACGTTAATGTTAGCAATCAAAGTTAGGGCACTCCAATATAGAATATGCAAATGCAGTATAGAGTGGCTTCCTCAAAATAGATGAAGAAGTTTGAGTCTGGAAAGTACTTTTATGCTGTAGGGGATTTATTTAATAGAGGAAAAAATCCAGGTCAGAATAATAATTGTCTTGCTTCAAGCATCCTAAAGTTGAGGTTAATTTCCACTTCACTAACCCCAAGTGGAAATTTTTTTGTTTTCAACCATAGTAGATTCTACCAGCCATGTATAAAGTAACATCTAGAAGCTATACCATGTTTGTCCAGTTTAAATATCACAGAATCCATTCCTTCATAAGGCTAAAAATTATTTGTTTGTAAATCAAATGAAGTATGTAAACAACTTAGATATAAAGTACATCATGGCATGAAACTTTATAGATGAAACAAAAATCATATTATTGAAGTTAATGGAGAAGTCTATATTTTCCTCAGATATAATTTAGACTGTTATTGAGAATCATTTCTGAATGATCTATCTAAAAATACAAGAATACTGTAGAATATAACAGCCTTGAACTGTTAGGATATGCATAATTTCTTTATTTCTATGAGTTATATTTCTCAATATTAATTTTTCTGTGGAACTTATTTACTTGAGTTTGGTTAATAATTTTGAAAACTCACAAGAAAACATTCATTTAAATTTTGAGGAAAAAAATCAACAACCATAGTGAACCATGGAAACAATGGAGTGATGTTAATTAGTTATTTTATTTTCTGTCCATTGAAAATCTAAAACCCATATTTTTCCCCCTTTAATCTCTGCCCAATTCTAGCAGTATAGTAAAGCACATAATTTAGATAATCAAGAACTGACCCAGAGAATCTGGCTTGTTCTTTTGAAAATACTACATAATTAGAGAAAAATAAACTTAATTTCCTCAAAATTCAAATAGACAATTTTATTCCTAATCTCATATGTTTATAAATGAGAACATCTTAAGAACCCTTAGAGAACAATATAAACAACCAGAAACCAAAGATAATACCATTTCAACTATTATTATAAAAATAAATAGACATTTTGCTTGGCAAATTTATATGTGTTTATATCTACCTATATCTTTATCTATATAGAGAGATACTCAGTATAATGGAGAAAATAATGAGTCTATATCATTACTGAACATTGCCTTTACATAGACTAGAGATATCTATGTGTGTTAAGGCACTTTGCACATTATATTTTCTATTGCTTACCCCTATCTATGTTTACATATATAGAGAGATACTCAGTATAATAGAGAAAATAATAAAATTGTTCCATGTCATTACTGAACATTGCCTTTATATAGACTATAGATATCTGTGTGTGTTATGACACTTTGTGCAATATTTTCTATTGCTTAGAGAAGGATATCTCAAAATTGCAGTGTAAACTAGAAGAAAGAAAAAGAATAGCTAAGCCTCTGATATACCTAAGAAATAAAATGAAGCAAAAGCTCTTGCAGAGAAAAAATAAATAAGCAAAATCTGGAAGATTTACATTTTGAAACCTGATTTATTAGGAAATCAGTTTTCAATCTTTACTAGATACATTAAAATTCACACCAAATGTTTGAGAAATCTTCTATCTGTGGCTCTATTTTTCTTCTTTCTCACTGTGCTTTATATTAAATTGCAAAGGTCAAGCATTTTTCCAAAAATATTATTTAAAAGGGTCACTGTTAAATTTGGAATATAATTATGGAAATAAGTGATATCTTTTTTTACAATTAATTTTATTGGTACATTTTAGGTATACAATATAATGACATTCATCATTAGAAATTTGCACCTTTACATAACCTCTCTTGGTTCTTAATTTTTCCACATGCTGCTGCCCTCCCTTCAACCCCTCCATCCCTCCATATTTACAAAGACTTTATTTCCATTTTTTCTTTTTCTCATATTAATTCCATTCCCTTCTTTCTTTTCCCCTACCCCTCCCACTTCCCCTTCCCCTGTACCCCTTTTCTTCCTAATTCACATTATCTACTAAACCTTTCAGTTCATGTTTACACTTTCATTTTCCAATATTAGAGAAATTATTTGAAATTTACACAGGTGTATTCTACTTATATCACTTAAGAGTATCGCCTCTATGTGCTTCCATTTAGCTATAAATGTCTCAAATTTCTCATGCTTTATGGGTGTGTAGTATTACATTTTATTTTTAAAAAACATTCATTTTCTTTATCCAGTCTCCAGTTGATAGGCAATTGGGCTGCTTCCAAGTTTTAGCTATCACAAATTGTGCTGTTATGAATATGGGTGCACATATATCACTGTGGTATGATTCTTTTAATTCTTTGGGGAAGATACCCAGCAGGGGAATAGCTGGGTCAAATGGAACTTCCAGTCCTAGTTCTTTGAGGTATCTCCACACTGATTTCCACAGTGGTTGTAATAGTCTGCACTCCCACCAGCAGTGGAGCAGTGTTCCTCTTTCTCTACAGCCCCATCAGCATTTGAAATTGGTTGATTTCATGATAGCAGACATTCTTTCTGGGGTGAGCTGGAATCTCAGTGTTGTTTTCGTCTGCATCTCTAGAGTGACCAGTGATGTTGAACATTTTTTTCATATGTTTAATTGCTGCTTTTACTTCTTTGTCTGAGAAATTTCTGCTCATTTCAGATCCCCAGTTTTTGATTGGGTCTTTAAATTTGGGAGGTCTGATTTTTTTTAAGTTCCTTATAGATTCTAGATAGGAGACCTTTTTCTGAGGAACAGCAGGTGAAATTTTTTTCCCACATTGTGGGTTGTCTCTTCACACTGTTGGTGGTTACTCTTGCAGTGCAGATGCTTTCTAGCAAGAAGAGATCCCACTTGTTGATTGTTTGTGCATGGGCAACTGAAGTTTAGCTCATAAAGTCTTTTCCTACCTCAGTGTATTCAAGAGTTCTACCTAACCTCTCTTCCAACTGGTTCAGCATTTCTGTTTTAATATTTAGATTTTCAATCCATTTTGATTTTAGTTTAGTTCATGATAAGAGATAAAGGTCTAGTTTTAATCACTGGCAAGTGGAAACCCAATTTTTCCAGCAACATTTATTAAAGAGGCTATCTTTCCTTCAGTGAGGGTGTTTGGGTTCTTCGTCAAAAATGACATGGCTGAGTGTGTCTGGAGTTTTTTCTGCATCTTCTAATCTGTTTCACTTGTCCTCAGGTCTGTTTCTTTGCCAGTACCATGCTTTTTGAATACAGTAGCTTTGTAGTATAGTTTCAACATGATTGTGATAGCTCTTGCCATGTTGGCTATATTTGCTTTTACTATTGTAAGTCTCTTCTTGTTCCAAATGAAGTTTTGGACTGTTTTCTCAACAACTGTGATGTATGCTGCTGGGATTTCAATTGGGATTGCATTGAATCTATATAGCAGTTTTGGAAGGATGGCTACTTTCACTATGTTGATCCTTCCTACCCAGGAGCATGGGATGTCTTTCCATGTTCTGATATCATCTTCAATCTCTCTTTACAGAGTGCTATAGTTTTCAGAGAAGAGGTCTTTGATTTCTTTTGTGAGGTTGATTACTAGGTATTTCAGTTTTTTGGGTGGAATTGTGAAAGGCATTGTTTGTCCCATTTCACTCTCAATAAGTCTGTTGTTTGTGTAGAGGAAAGCTATTCCTTTTTGTGTGATGACCTTATATCCATCTACTTTACTGAATTTGGTTATTAAGTCCAGAAGACTTTTGGTGGAGTTCTTGGGGTCTTCTATATAAAGTATCACGTCATCTCATCTGCAAATAATGACAATTTGACTTCTTCATTTCCTATCATTAGTGGTATTATTTATTTCTTTTTTCTAATTTCCATGGCTAATTTTTCCAAAACTATGTTGAACAAAAGTGGTGATAGTGGACATTCTTGTCTTGTGCCTGATTTTAGTGTGAAGGATTTCCGTTTTTGACAATTTGCTATGATATTGGCTGTTGATTTTTCATAGATGGCTTTCATCAGATTGAGGTAGAGCTGTGTATTCCAAATTTTTATAGGGTTTTATCATAAATGCATGTTGGACTTTGTCAAATGTTTTTCTGCATCTATTGAGATTATCATATGGTTTTTCTCCTTCACTCTATTGGTACAGCATATTATATTTATTGATTTGCATATGTTTAACCATCCCTGAATCCCTGGGATGAATCTCCCTTGTCAGGGTGTATGATATTCTTGTTGATCTTCTGCATTCTATTTGCCAGTATCTATTGATGATTTTTGCATCTGTGTTCATTAGTGAGTTTGGCCTATAGTACTGTTTTTCAGTTAGGTCGTTCTCTGCTTTGGGGATCAAAGTGATGCTTGCTTCCAGGAATGAATTTGGGAGGATTGCTTCCTTTTCAATTTCACTGAAGAGTTTAAACAAATGTGGCAGCAGTTCCTCTCTAAATGTCTTGTAGAATTCAGCAATGAAGCCATCAAGATCCGGGCTTTTCTTAGTTGGTATGTTTTTATTATGTTTTCAATTTCATTGATTGATATTGGGTTGCTTAGAATTTTTAGGTCTTCTTCATTCAACTTTGGTAATTCATATGTATCTAGGAATCTTTCTATTTCCTCTGTGTTTTCCATCTTATTGGTATATAGGTTCTCAAAGTAGGTATTGATGATCCTCTGGATTTCTGCTGGGTCTGTTGTAGTTTCACCCTTTTCATTCCTAATTGCATGGATTTGGGCCTATTCTTTCTGTTTTCTGTTAAGGTTAACTAAGGGTTTGTGAATTTTGTTTATTCTTTCAAAGAACAATCTCTCAGCTCCATTGATTTTTTTGTATCGTTCTCTTATTTTCCATTACATTGATTTCTGCTCTGATCTTTATAATTTCCTCCTTTCTATGGTGGGCTTTGGGTTTGTCCTGCTCTTCTTTTTCTAGAAGCTTGAGGTTCAGAACCAGGTTGTTTAATTGGGCTCACTCTGTTTCCTAATATGTGTATTCACTGCTATGAATTTCCCTCATAAGACTGCTTTCATTGTGTCCCATAGATTCTGATATGTTGTACTGGCATTGTCATTTAATTGTAAAAACTGTGTGATTTCTTTAATTTCCTCTGTGACCCATTGGTTATTCAGAAGTGTTTTGTTCAATGTCCATGTGTTTATGAAATTTTTGCCATTTCTTTATTGATCTTAAATTTCATCACACCATGTTCTGATAATATACAGGGGGTGACTTCATTTTCTTTGCACTTACTTAAACATGTGTTATAAGCAAGTATGTGGTCTATTTTGGAGAACTACCCATGTGCAGCTGAAATGAATGTGTATTCTGATTTTATGGGGTGGAACACTGTGTATACATCTCTTAAATTCATTTGTTCAAGAGTTTGATTGAGTTCTAGTATTTCATTACTTATTTTTTGTCTAGTTGATCTATCTATTTGTGACACGGGTGAACTGAGGACCCCCACTACTATTGTATTAGTGCTTATGTGATTTTTTCATGTCCGTTAGTATTTGTTTCATATAGTTGGGTGTGCTAGTGTTTACTGCATAGATATTTATGATTGTCATCTCTTCTTCTTGCATTGTTCCCTTTACAAGGATTTAGTGTTCTTCTTTGTCTCCCTTAAAAAGTCTGTTTGAAATCCACTTGACCTGCAAAAAGGATAGCTACTCCTGCTTTTTTTTCAGCTTCCTTTCACATAGAGTATTGTTTTCCACCCTTTAACTTTCAGACTATGAGTTTCTTTTTGAGTTAAATGTGCTTTTTTTTTAATGCAGCATATTGTTGCATCTTTCTTTTTGACCCATTCTGCCAGTGTATTTCTTTTGATTGGTGAATTGAGACCATTAACATTGATGGTTATAACTGATATGTATTGATTTATCATTGTCATGACTTTTTGTTTTTGTTGGGCTCTCCCCCTTTGCATTTAATTTCTTGCTGTGCCCAGTGGTTTCATTCTGCAGGGCTTCCTGTGGTTTTGATCCTCATGGTCTTATTCTAGAATATTGTCTAAAATTTTTTGGAGTGCTGGTTTCGTATTGATGAAGTTCCTGAAATTGCTCTTTTTCATGAAAATATCTCCTTCTCCATCAATTTTTAAAGATAGTTTTGTAGGGTTCATTAATCTGGTTTGGAGATTGTTTTCCTTTAGGGTTTGAAATGCATCACTCCAATCTCTTCTTGCCTTGAGAGTTTGCATTGAGAAGTCTGCTGTGATTCTGATGGGCTTTCCTTTGTATGCAATTTGTTTCTTTTCTCTAACTGCTTATAGAATTTTGTTCTTTTGTTGGGTTTCTGAAATCTTAACTATTATCTGCCTATGTGTAGATTTGTTTTGATCAAGGCATTTTGATTCCTATATGCCTCACTTATCTCTATGTCAAGTTCTTTTCTCCTGCTTGGGAAGTTGTCTGCCATCACTTCTGTGAACAGTTTTTTAATGTTGTCTGCTCTCTCTCCTGTTTCTTCATTGACTGATAAGTCTTATGTTATTCTTCTTTGCATCATCTAGCAGCTGCTGGATTGATTTCTCCTTGTCCATTACAATTTTAAAGCAATTTTTCTTTTCCTGGTTACTAATTGCAATCCTATCTTCTATATCTGAAATTCTATCCTCACATTAGCTCATTCTGTTGAGTAAACTTTCAATGGAGTTTTTCATCTCCCCAAAATCTGTTTGCATTTGGTTTATTGATTCCATTTGTTTCCTATGTTGGGATTCCATCATGTTCCTCAGCTTCTATATTTTTTATCTGTGTCCTCTCTAGATTCACTATTCATGTCTGGTACTATGTGCCTGATCTCTGCTGTTATCTGAGAAATTATTTCTGATTTCATTTTTTTCCAGATTCTCTTTTGTTGCCAGTTCAGGGAGTCCAGGTTTTTAAGTATCAGATTGTTCTATTTCATTTACCTGTGGGGTTGTGTTAGGTGATTTGAAAGTCTGGTTTTGAGACTTGTTTACTTGTCTTCTCATTTCATTGGTGGTAGGGGGTGTGTTGCCGGTGCCCGCAAGGCTCACCTCCTTGGTGCTGGGGGAGGCTCTGCTCCTCAGCACTGGGGGCTGTTGTACAGAGGCCTGGAAGGCTCCTCCTTGATGCTGCAGGTGGCTCTGGAACTAAGTGATATCATACTAAGCTGTAGTTGATAAAATGATAAATTAAGCTGAATATTTAAAAATATATTGAATTCTATGTTAATAATTTAGGAAGTAATCATTCTTCAACAATGTAAAATTTTCCCCTATTATTATTAAAACAGAGACAATGGGATGATGCTCCTTTGTATAGATTATCCAATTTGTTGCCATACAATTATACATTGTATTTCTGGTATGGCTTGAATGTGTCTTCCAATGTTGCTATGTTAATGTTAATAAGCAAGGCGCAAATGTTGAGTGATGGGGCTTTGAGAGGTGATTAGCTCATGAGGTATTTTTTCTCATGAGTGGATTAATGTCATTAAAGAGAGAGTTCCTTACTACACGAGTGGGTCTATTTTTTAAAAAGTTTTAGTCTGTCTTTTCTCCATCATTCATGCTTTCATACACTTTCCCCTTTTGACATCAAGCAATTTAGTGGAGACCTTCACCAAACTTGGGTCTTTTCACCTAGGTGTCTACAGCCTCTGTAACTGTATGAAAGATGTCTCTGTCCATTAAATGTTACTCAACCTCAGTATTCTGTTACCCAAACACAAGATAGACTAAATCAAGTCTTTTATGATCTTTCTTACTTTTTAGGCATCTACTGCAATTTCACCTCTTATTTCAGATTTTATCTGATTCCTCTCTTTTTTTGCTTATACTACCTGTCATTTTTAATTTTTTTTCAGAAAGGTAATTCAGTTTTATTGATTTTTCTATTCTCTACAAGATTTATTTTTGCTCTTCTCTTCATTATTCACTTCCTTTTGCTAACTTTAAATTTAATTCTTCATTTTCTAGTACCTTGAAGGATAATATTTGGATATTTATTTGGGTTGTTTCTCCCTTTTTGAAGTAATAGTTTGTTGTTTGTTACTGCCTTCTTAGAACTGCTTTAACTGCATCCCATAAGTTTTGGTAAGCCGTATTTCTTGTCATTTACCCCTAAATACTTTTACATTGATCAAGAAGAGATCAAAAGCTGGACATAACAATAAAAAAGAGAATAAGGAATAATGAAGGACCTCCTAACATTGAAAAGCCCTGGACCAGATGGACTCACAGCTAAATCTATGAAGCATTTCAAAGACAAACACTAATACTTCTTAAACTCTTCCAGAAAATAAAGCTAGAATGAATACTATTAAACACATTTTGTATTGCTGTGGTTCTTAAGAAAAATATACTGTCAGAAATGAAAACTACAGTCCAATATCTCTGATTGAACATTGATATGAAAATTCTCGATGCAAAATATTATCAGACTGGATTCAACAACACATTAAAAAGATTATACATTATGCCTGGTGTAATTAATCTTTGGCATGTAGAGCTGGTTTAACATATACAAAATAATTTATGTTGTATATCACTTTAAAAGAATTAAAGATAAAAGACACGATTTTATCAAGTGAATAAGCAAACTATTTGACAAAGTTCAAGATAGATTCTTAATATGCTTCTTAAAAGTTTAGGTGAAAAATCCTTATCATAGGAAAGGCCATGTTTGAAAAATCCCCAGCTAATATCCTAATCATGGGGGAAAATTTAAAATCTTTTTTTAATTTTCAGTATAAGACAAGGATGGTCATTCACCAAACTTTTGTTTAACTTCTGTTTAACATAGTATTAGAAGTACTGGTAAGAGGAATCCAAGAAGAAAAAAAATAAAAAAAATATTCAAGTTGGAAAGAAAGAAGTAAAATAATCCCTATTTTCAGATGACATGTTCTTTTTTGTGGAAAACCCTTCAAACTCCACAGTGAAATAAACAGCAAAAATAACAAAAAGCTCTTAGAACTTATAAGAAATTCAGTAGAGTTCAGGATCTGAAACTCATTTAAAAGTGGTAGTATTGTTGACAATTTAGCTTAAAAAAAGAAATTTACAAAAGAATCACTTTTACAATAATATCAAAAAATACTTAGGAAGAAATTTAACCAAGAGTGGAAACAGTAAAACTTTGATGAAAGACATTAAAGACACAAATAAATGGAAACTTATCCTATGCTCATGGATGAGAAGAATTAATAGTATTAAGATGTTCGTATTACCCAAAGCAATGCACACACAATGAAATCTCTATAAAAATCCCAATAACATTCTTCAAAGAAATAGAAAATAAAATTCTAAAATGTTTATGGATTCCCACAAGATCTGGAATAGTGAAACTAGTCTGAGGCTTTAAAAAAAGAAAAAGATGTAGGCATCACACTTCTTGACTTAAAATTATGTTACCAATTGACTTGTCTAGGGAACTTTGAAGCTAGAAATCAGCCTAATAAATCTAAGAGAAAAATAAAGGATAGATGATAGGAAATAGGAGATAGAGCTTTAGCAAAGGGAAAGAGGGCTAAGAGATGGAGGGAAGGTGGTACAAAAAGAAACTAGAGGTGTCATGAGAAAATACCCACAGTAAATGTATTCATAATGTACCAGAAACATATACTACTAAAAAATTACATTGACTAGCTATCATGATAAAACAGTATAGAAGTGACATAAAAATTGACACATCAGTGGAACAAAGTAGAAAACCAAGAAAATTCCAAATATTTGGAGTAAACTCTTCCTTGACAGGGGAACCAAGGGGGAACTAATTAATAGTATTGGAAAACTGGTACTTTACATGTGAAATAATGAATTTAGACACTTCTCTTTCATTATACACAAAAGTAAACTCAAATGTATGAGAGAGCTAAACAAGGACTTTCAATCACGAGGCTCTTGGAACCAAACATAGGAGAAAATCTGGAAATTGACTTACTAATTAATTTTTGGACGTTTCACAACAAAATCCCAGGGTACAAAAGCAGAAATAAATGTGACTTCATCAAATTAAAAAGTTCCTGCATAGCAAAGGAGAATAATTTTAAAAAGAATGAAAATACAGCCTCTGGATTGGGAAAAATATTTATAAATCATATGTCTGAGAAGCTGCTAATATCCAAGATTTATAAAACTCATACAATTCAATAGCAGAAAAAAACCAAATAATTAAAAAATGAGCAATGACATTAATTGAAATTTTTTCCATAGAAGAATAAAATAATGACCAATAGGCATATGAAAAGGTACTCAACATTATTAATCATCAGGAACTTGCAAAGGAAAAACATTAGGAAATATCACCTCATAACCTTTAAGATAGTTATTATCAGAAAGTCAAAGGTAACAGCCTAGAGAAAAGGAAACTCTTACACACGATAGGTGGAATTGTGGATTGGTGCAATCATTGTGGTGGAAAATGGGTTGCATGTGTCCGAAGCAGGTTGTGGGGAAAATGTCTATAGGATTCAACAATTTCCTTTATTTGTGTATATACCCATTTGGCATAAAATCAACACTTCAATATTGTTATTTTCACACTGATGTCCATTGCTACATTGTTCATGATAGCTAAAATATGAAAACTATCTAAATGTTGATTGGGAGACAAATGGATAAATAAATTGTGGCATATACATACATGAAATATTATTTTGCCTTAAAAAAGACAGAATCATTTGCTACAAGGCGGATGAAACTTGAGAATATAATGCTAAGTGATGTAAGTCAGACTCATAAGGAAAACATTACATGATCTCATTTGTACTTGTAAAGTTTCTTAAAAGCCAGTATACCAAGGCAGAGAATAACAAACTCTTTGGGAGGGTTGGGTTGGGAAGAGACGGATCAAAGGCTACAAACTGGGGGATAGTTAGGAATAATAAATCTAGAGATCAAATGTACAAGGAGTATAGTTACTAATGTTATATTCAGCATGTTTGCTAAATGAGTAGAGTTTAGCTGTGAGGTGATGGGTATGCTAACTTACTACACTTTTGTAAACATTTTTCCTATATATATATGTATCCCTTAAAATCATCTTGTATAAATTAAATATACACAACAAAATTTACTCAATCAAGACTGATAATAAAATTTTATATTAAATTTAATACAGGATGCATTTATACCATTGTATAACAATGTATCCTTTTTCCTCATATACTGATATTCTAAGTTTAATCATTCATATCTTAATTGTGAAAATTCATTCTGACATTGTGAAATACTCATTACTAGGCAATTTTGTTGAGCAGATGTCAAAGAGTGCGTCTACACAAACCTCGATCCTACTACACAACTAGGTTACATGGTGCAGCCTATTACTCCTAGGCCACAAACCTGAACAGCACATTACTGTGCTTAATAGTGTACAATTGTAACACAATGGTAAATATTTGTTTTCTAAACATAGAAAAGATACAGTAAAAATACTAAGCTGATATAATTTTTCAGCTCTTTATAAGTTCATTGGATTGTCCTTGACTAAAATATCATTATGCAGGCATGACTTTGTGTTATTCTAAATAAAGACAGGGAAATCTCTAAAGCAGAAGGAACAAAGATGGCTATAGATCACGTGGTGCATGAGCAAAAGAGAGATTCCACCCCAAGAACAGGAGAACTGAAAAAGTTAAATATAGAACAGTATACTACAGTGTTAGGTAAAAAGAAAGTATTTAGCTAAAATATAAAAACTAGTCCGTTGTATGTGAACATAAAGAAAGACAAAGTTAAAAAATCAAAAGAAAGAGAGATTTCAAACACCTTATTCTTCAATTATGTTGAAATTTCAAAGCATTGACTTTACATGTTCTTAATCACACAATGATATTCATGAATTTATCTACAGGTAAAGAAGTGGAGGATTATTTGTATAGATATTTTATGTTAAGTTTTTAACCATAGCTTATCTTCCTTCAAATTGAAAAGCTAGATTTTTTGCAAATGGGAAGAGGACCTAGCTATTGGTGGGGCACATAAAATAATTAGATGTGTTCTATACATGTACCAACTCTCCACAATGAATGTGATGATTATTTACTGCAATCATTTATTAATAAAAATAAAAATTAGGAAAACAATAGAAACGCTGGTTATGCAGACACAGACTCTGTATTTTATTTAAGGTCTTTGTATTAGAACTTTGAGCATCTAAATGAGGAAAATAAGAAAAAGTTGTAATATTAGCGATAACATGATATTCACGAAAAGATATGATGCACTTATGACTTCATAAATTGCAGAGAAAAAATTATTGGAAGCAGATAATAAATGTCAAAATTTGCTATTAAACAAAGGCTGCCCTTTATGGGTCTCATAAGATTTTTAAAAACATCAGTGGTGTGTCTACTAGTGTCCCTGGAATGATTACTGAAAAGTAATTTCTATCTATAGACTTCATTATATTTTGTTGGATACTTAAATGTATTCCTATGATGGGATTTTATGTAAAAGAATGTTATAACAATAGATTTTTTATAAAAAAAAATTCATCTCTGAGTAGTCAGCAAAACTCATACCAGTCATGAGTCTCTCCCCTCATATCAATATGTATTTTGCTTTAGAAAATTTTACTTCAATACCTAATATTTGAAATGGATGTATAAAGGACATATTTATATAGCGATGTCTTTGTCAGCAAAATATATATCAACTATTTTATTTGGAAAAAATGAAAGGATTAGTTTTATGTGATTATATTTTTACTAAATGATTAATATACTTCAGACTAGGTAAGATAAACTCAGAAGTATTTCCCTCCAATGAAAATCAGTTAAAACATTACTTCCATGTAAATACTTACATTTTTTTAAAGTGTAAGACTAGGTACAATTGTAACTTTATTAAATAAACTAAGAATTTAATGCCACATTGATGAGTTCTTTTAAAGAAATACACATATTGAGGTACGCTTTCATTCTAGACTTACAAAATCACTCAACATATTGATGAGACATTTGGTTAAGGAGGAAAAAATTTTTAAAGTATTAATATTTTGGTCAGATTATTATCTGGTTTTAATTTATCATTTAAAAATTTGTAAGTATGAAACCAATTAGAATTATTAATAATAAATTCATAAAGTTTTAAAGAGTTTATAGCAGTATTTATGCTATTACCTAATTTTAATTTTAATTTTAAACATCCAGCTAAATGGTCACAATGTTATTTGAATTCTTATTCAGATTTGTTACATGAATTTTTTTCTCTGATACTTTATCATGTATTTTTCTTAAAGGAAAAGGTCATTAAAATTTGGGCCAATCTTGAATGGATCATATAATTTTGTCTGTGATGTCACATTATATTACATGTGACATTATGTCCTAGCAAAGTCACTGCTTGTTCTCAGTTTCTCCATTATTGATTGCACTATTCATCTCTATTAGGTTATCAGAGTAAAATAATTACACAATTGTAATCTTCATGTTTGAAAATACTAATTAACTGATAACTTGATACCATCTGCCAGTCTATAAATCTGATAATATAGAGACAAACTTGAGAGTTTGTCTTCCAAGTGAGCAATAATAATTTGAAATTTTATTAAAAATTTCCCAATGTGTTTCATTACCTCAATTTAAGTATAATTAATGTGAGAAATGTTTCATATGTTATATACATTTATATCTGTTTGGTCACATATATATTATAGATTTTGATTACTTTGGCCTATTACTTTGATACTATCACTATGATCAATATACTAAACATTATATCTAAAACTTTCAAGTTCATTATTTTTCGATTTTATTTTGTATATGAGTGCTGGCCTGTTAATATATATTAATATGTATAGTGCCCTAGGTCCTATAGTGTATCACAGATGTCTAGAATTTATTAATCTGACATAAATTAAACCTTATTTGCATTAAATAGCAATCCTCACTTCTCTTCACAGTTTCTGACAACTATCCCTCTCTTCTCTGCTTCTATGAATTTGACTATTTTAAGTAACTCATATGAATAGAATCATAAATTTTTAATCCTTTTTCCTGTGACTGGATTATTTACTTAGCCTGTTATTTCAATGGAAGATATTATCATCCTTTAGGATCAATCACATTTTTGTAAGTTGTACAATTAACTTTTTTTTAAAGACAGAATAGCATTCCAATTGGTTATCTTTCATTAGTCCATTTGTGTGTTGATGAACATTTAAATTGTTTCTATATTTTAGTGATTGGGAATAGTGCTTCTTTGGGCATGAGAGGAAAGATATCTCTTTGAGATCCTATTTTCAATTCTTTTGTATGTATATCCTGAACTAGAATCATTACATCCAAAACATTAAATATCCATTAGTTTTTGTTTGGATTCTTAAGAAAAAGTATTAATTGCTTACTATAATAAAACTGTAAAATACTTATAGAATCTTGGTACTTAACATGATATAGTTCTAGAATTCTATTATGAAGCCAGGAGATTTATTTTCAGTCAGTAAATATTATCTAATAACACAATGTGAAGCAGTTTATAAACATAAATAATAAAAATCACTAGGGGAAAATGACCTAAGTATGACTTATCAACGTGTGAAAATTAATTAGATACTGATTATGTTCCTAAGAAGTCTTGAGAATATGATTAAAGACTAACAGAGGTTATAAAACACAAAAGATTATAATTGTAAACAAATAGAAAACTAAGTTTAAAACTGGTAATAGTCATTTAGCAGAGGTAAACTAATGTCTCTTCAGCAAAATTCTTTATCTTAAAAATAAACCTTTTATTTAGAAAAGTTTCAAATTTGCAGAAAAGTTTCAAAGAGTATGATAGTACAGAAATGTTCCCTACCCATACCTACTTTTCCCTATAATTAATTAATATAGCATATTTTCTCAGTTCATGAGGCAATGTTGATGAACAATTATTAACTAAAGACATAGTTTATTCAAGTTTCCTTAGTTTTTTATTATTATCCTTTTTTCCTTGAGTACACCACCCAGTTGTCACATATTAAGATTAGACTGGGGTCATATATTTTTGTAAGGAATTCCAGAGGGCTGATATGGCATCTTCATCATATCATCTTGTATCATATGGTATGGTATTGTATCATATAGTATCATACCATATTATATCATATCATATCATTCCATATTATATCATATCTAATCAAAGGAACATATTAACAATATGGTTTCTCACTTTCCATGTTGACTTTGATTAACTAAGACAGTATTTGTTTTCTCCACTGCACAATTTCCTGTTTCACCTCCCATACTGTAATCTTTGGAAGAAATTACTACACACAGGCTACACTGAAGGGGCAGAGACTTATGCTTCTTCTCCTTGAGAGCAAAGTATCTACATAAATTATTTGAATTTACTCCGCATGAGAGATTTGTATACTTCTCTTATCCACTTACTTGTTCCACTACATTTATATTATAAAGATGCATTGATATCTACTTTAAACTGTGGGTTATAGTCCAATACTGTACTGCTTAATTTTGCCCACTTTTGGCCTTTGGGAACTCTCATAGTTGGTCATTGTGTCCTTAAATTATATTCTCCATCATTGTAGATCATTGCTTTTTTGTTCTATTGAGCACTTTCTTACATTTTGCAATTAAAACATATTCCAGGTCATATTTTACTTTTTTTGTGTGTCATGCTAAGTCCTACAATCAGCCTTTTGTACAAGGATCCCTGGTTCCATTTATTGGAAAATAATACCAGAAATTTAAAGCTGAGTAAAATTTTCTTTTTAGCAGTGCTAAAATAAGATAAAGAATAATTCCAAAATAGTGTATGAAGTCTAAAATTTGACAATAAAAGATTTTTAAACTAAGTTAAAATTAACTTTAATTTTTTGAGTGCATATATGTGTTATTCACATACACCATAAAGATTATTCTGAGATTTGTTACTATTTGTTTATTATATTTATTCTTATTTGCCAAAAATAAATGGAAACGAATGGAATACTTTTTCCCCCCTCAGTACTAAAGAATGAACCCAGGACTATTCCACTAAACTAAAACCCCAGCCATTTTTGAATTTTTAAGTTTTGAGATAGGGTCTTACCAAGTTGCCCACGGTGATCGTGAACTTGTGATCATCCTGCTGCAGCCTCCCAGAATGCTGGGATTGCAGGCATGTCGATCACATCCCTGACGAGTTTACTCTTTTGTGTTTGACATCTATCACAAAATAGAATTTACATGCAATTCATTCAGATGTTATGAAAAACTGTAAAAAATCAGAGGTGTTGTTCTCTTTATAAATTAACATGTTATCTTGCTACACTTTCATGGGTTAGAGAGGAAAGGCAGTTATTGAAATAAGAACTGTAAAAAGAATTTCAACATTTTTGTAAGGGTTCCTTGAATCTCAATTCTTATAAGGCAGCACGAAGAGGGTCAATTGGCTTATATTACAGGAAAGTATTCCTGAGGGTAGAAAACTCAATTCTTTTATAATGCATAGGATGCTTGAAGGCACCTTGCTTCAAAAGAACATTTTAATATTATTACTACCAAACTGTATACTAAGAAATTCCACCTTTGTTTCTGAAGAAGATACTATCTCTATTTTTCAAGACTAGTTGCAATACAAATAATGCCTTGAAGATACATTAAGAGTAAGGAAAATCAATGCTTTTACTTGCAAGAAACACAAATTCTGCTATGAGGAGTAATACAAGAGTCTCAAAAAACTATTAACTTTGTCTACCCCTTGTGCTGTACTTTATTGGCTTAGCCTGGATTTCCTAGTGATTAATCTGACCAACAGAGGCTGGGACCAAATTCAGCATTCAATTAGGTCTATTCTGTATAGGATGAACAGCAGAATAAAACCAATAAGCAATGTTGCCTTAACCCAGCTCCTCTCCCAGAGTACAAAATACAGTAAGTGTAACAGTTTTCATAAATCATCAGGGTCTACCTTAGTTTTCCAAGTGACTATCTCCTTAAATTTTCATACTGTCTTTTTCATTGAAGCCACGTATTAAATCTAAGATATAGCGGGATACATTAGTGATTGAAAAAAATGCACCTTGGGCTATGAGAAGGAAATTTAAAGTAATTCCAGCATCCATAACAACACTGGAGAGTAAGTTGAGACTGAGCTAAAAGCTTTTCAATGCCAGGGTCAAGTCATCAATCAATTCAGGAAGAAATTTTATACTATTACTCCTAATTGGAGATTTCTTTTTTAATTAAGGTATGTAGAATTGCCTGCAAGACATTATAAATAGCAAGTCAGTTATGAATTAGATTTTCCTTAAAGAAAGTCCCTTGAATAATCAAGTACACCCTCATTTTGATGAGTCTAAGAAACACATGATCTACTGTTGTCTTCATAAACAGTTAGTAGAATCTGACTACCATTAAGGGAAAAGTCAGAATGTTTTCTGGATAGAGGGAACATACCATCTGGCTTCCATATTAGAAATACAGTCATGGGACACAAATAATACCCACGGAAAATGTTACAGTTATAGGGTCACACAAGAAGGCCGATATTAGAACAAAGGCCAGGTTGGTAGCATCTCAGATGTGTGCTTCCATCTGGCTAGTAAGCCTTTGGGTCTTCAGTTAAGTTCAGACAAGTGACGCTATTCTTTAGTTTTGAAGGTTGACATGACACCTATTCCAATTTATACTCTTTGTCCAAGAAAGCTGGCAAATGGCATTCCTTTGGTCTACAGAAATTGAAAGTAATGATTGTGGAAATGAGAAAAATAAAACAATCCTGACAATGGATGTATGATGGAGAAAATATATTGAAAAATAATATTGCTAAAGAAAATCTTAAAATGGATAGTAAGTACATGGGAAGATATCCAAAGAAATTATTAGTGTAAAGCCAATTATATCTATAATAAGATATCACTGGATACCACATAAGATGGAGAAAATAGAAAAGCTGACAATGCAAAGTGCTCCAATAAAAAGTGGTTTAATGTGAATTTTCATACTTTTCTGGTAGAATATAAAATTGTAAAACTGCTTGAAAAAATATCTTGTAAAATTCTTACAAAGTTAAGCACATAGCCATATAATTTAGAAATGTCATACTTAGAATTTTATCAAAGAGTAATAAAAGTATATGTCTATAAAATTATATGCAAACAATCCTAGGTTTATTAAGAGGACAACCCCCAACCTGGGGACAATACAAATGTTCATCAAGTGAATTATTCAACATACTGACACGTATCCATAGAATAGAATACCACTCAGCAATTAGAGGCAGCAGGCTCACAATAGCCAGTTGGTGAATTTTAGCATTTCTATGAGCTGATTCTTGAATACAGCAATTATTAAAGATTAAATTACACTTACAAAGCATAATAATGACTCAAGTCTCACCACTTATCTATGCTATTTATTTATATTTGGAAAGTAGAAATACTACAGTACTATACAATAACATGCTAAGCATGTTCCTTTCCAACCCCTCATGTAGTGATGTCACCTCAGTAATTTAAAATTAATCATGGTGCCATAGTAGGAATAAGAACAATATTAAACCCTGGAAGCTTTAGAAAACAGATTTTATGAGACTGTTTTTGTTATTTTTGGTTTTTTGAAGAAAGTTGTTAAATATTTATCAGCATGGCACTGCATCTTTCTGTAGTATAGAAATCATATTCATGGGCCAGGAATTTAGCTCAGTGGAATGGTGCCTGCCTTGCAAGCACAAGGTCCTGAGTTTGATCCCCAGTACCAAAATAAATAAATAAATAAATAAATAAATAAGATTCATAATTGTCTGAGAAGATGATAGGCCAGAATATTTGTTAAGAAAACTTTTGCGGCTATGAAAATGTCCTCACTCTTGTTTGGGAGATGAATAGATGCCTACATTTGTTTACACTGATAAAAACAAGGAGGGGATAAGTAAGAGTTGTTTTGCATTTGTACAATTTATATAGCTTCCTAGAGTTATTGGAAAAATTAACTAAATCAATATGCATAAATTGCTTAAATGTGACTAAGGGAACATATTTTATTGAGGAGTTTTCCTGATATATTTAAGATTGGCATTGAAATTAAAGCTATATTGGCAAGGCAAAAATCTAAGACACACATAAATATTCATCTTTTGAAAAATCATTGTCAATAACCATATTCCTATTTAGACATCCTTACTGAGATGAGTGATATAAAGGTATACGTTCGAGTGAAACTTTGTGAAGAATTTTACTATAGAAAATATCTATTACTGTTTACACATTATTACAAAGGTGAGCACCTAGGCAACTGAATTTTGTTTCTAGAATTAGGCTTATATCTAAGAGAGGGAAAAAGTTTGATTAATCTGACAAAATTTCAAAGAAGAAAAGAAAAAGTGCTAATTAATTCAAATAGGAAATGTGGACTTTATTCAAGTTTCAAGGAAAGTTGAGCAGTCCATGTTTCTCCTTAAAAATATAATATGCATGAGATTCAGTGAGAAATAACATAGCCCATGCTATTTCTTGTGCTATCTATATGATGCTAGCTTTGAGCTTATACACGTAGCAGAAGCTAGATTATCAGTTCAGCTTGTCATTAATTGAAACTGAGACATTACAAGTTGGATGGAATTTAATATTGCTTTTGATTAAATATGATATCCTACTTTGATAATATTATAGATAGATAAGCTAGGTAAAAAATATAGGCAGTCAGATAGGGCTGAGTTCTCGAGAGGGCCAGGACAAGGTGAAACACACACAGTTGCACACTGGCTGAAAACCAGGCCTCAAGATGGAGACAAGATGACCAGACCCACATATTTCTTCAAAGAACTGGGCTTAGTGAAGTATAGATAGGTATTAACCACCCTGGGGGTGACCAGAGACTTCTGAACCCACTGCCTCCTAGGAAAATCCTTGTTCTTTCCATCCACGCTTGCTATGTGACTCACTTCCCAATTGGACCACCATTACCTAAGTGACTATACTTGCAACCTTAATGGATGTTCATGACTGTGTCCCATGTTATACTCACATGGGTTTCACCCTATAAAACTTCTCTGTAAAGTGGAGTCCTTGGGCTACCCACTCAGGACCCCTCCTGCCCCTCAGGACCTTTCCTATCAATACATATCTTCCTACTTTTAACCTCCATCATTCCAAAGACTCATTCTTCTATTTCTAGAAAACAAGAACTCAGCATATCATACAGTTAAGAGATTGGGAGATATAATATTTCATATTTCCCACAACAATAGCATGTACTAAACTATATCATCCTGTATTCATTAATATTTGTTGTCCCTATTCACATTGATTCTGGGTTTGGACAAGTGGCAACTTTTGTCTAATGGATGGAAACATGATAAATATGAAGGTTGGTTCAGAGTCTGGTTTTTGGTATTTGGAAATTTGAAAACCTTCCTGCAGCTAAACCATTTTGATATGATAAAGTCCAAGTAATCAATAGAGAGGCCCATGTACAGCAGTGTGAAGGCCACTGATCCATGATCCCAACTGATCTTCTATACAAAGTCTGGTCTCTACAGGAAGCCATATGACTGAGGACACTTAATTTCTCAGCTTTCCTGTTACTTACCCCAGCAGGGAGAGATAAAGAGCTGTCACATTTTCAAGAATATATAATTTGATGATTCATTATGTTGCTATTTAAATGAAAGAGAAGTATCCCATTGAAAATTATTTTTATTCTTACTTCAATTATAAGTTGAGTGTTCTTAATTAAAAAATCTGAAATGCTTCAAAATCTGAAACATTTTGAGTGTCAACATAATACTATGGTGCAAAATTCCACAACTGAGCTCATGTAAAAGATTTTAATCAAAATGAAAGCACATTAAAAATATTGTGTCAAATTACAATTTGTTTGTGTGCTTAAGGTGCATATAAAACATAAATGAAATTTGTATTTTTACTTAAATCCAACTCTGAAGATATTTCTCTATGTGTAAGCAAATAATCTAAATTCCACTAAATGATATGGCATTTGAAATACCATGATTCAAAGCATTTTGAGTAAAGGATGACCAATCTGTATTAATATTCTAGTCCTTGTAGGCATACAATAATGGAAATTTTAACTGTATAGTACAAAATTATTGAGAAGCAATTTAGCCAATTCTACATGCAGTATCTTAATATTTATTCCATGCTATAGTAAAGAAATATATTGACTTTTAGAGCAAGTGTTGGACAATTTCCAATAAGAATTTCCTACAAGTAAAGGTACATTGATTGTAAGAACAAGTATTGCACAATTTCCTATGAGCTTAAATAATGTTCTTTGAGACTGATAACAACAAATATTCTACATTTGGAAGAAACATTTTTTATGGATTAGTGTTTAGTTTATGAAAGCATGTAAATATTTAAGAAACAAGGCTCTATTGAAACTTGCTCTCCTTGAACCATCTATACTGAAATTAAGAGACCTCATGCACTTGATTTATATCATTTATTTTGAATTGTAATATAGGATAATGTTTAAATTTGTGCTGCTGTACACTAGAATCATTGTCTTAAATCTTGGCTCCAATTGCCCTAGCTGAGTTACCATAAATTAAACTTTTTATTCCTTGGTTTTCTCATCTGTTACGGTTAATGTTCATTGCTAACTTCATTGGCTTCAGAGATGACTAGGAGAGGAGTAAAGCACACTCCCTTGTGTGTCTGTGTAGATCTTCATGAGACTTGACCTTGCAGACTATTTTTGATCTCTGGCCAATTCTCTTGCTCACTGCTTCCTACATGCTGTAAGTTGAGGAGCATTCTTCCATCACAACCTTTTACTATTATGTTTCTTATTTGGAACCAGCCAACAATGGACTGAAAACTCTCAAACCATAAGACAAACTGAACCACTGCTCCTTTAAACTGTGTCAAGTATTTTTTTCTAGCAGTGTGAAAGCTGATCAATACAGAAAATTGGAACCAGATAAGTGGGGTCATTCCTGTATCTACAAGTAGTCATGTGGCTCAGAAGCCTTAGGTACTGGATTTTGAAAGAATTTTGGAAAAATTTGAAGATGCAAGGTAGAGAAGCCCTAGAATGCTGTAAGCAGAAATTGATGGGTAATTCTGGCTACAGGTCAGAATAGCAGAATGTTAATAGTAATGTGTCCAATAAAGCTTGCATTCATGAGGTTCAAGTGAGAATCAGGACTCGAGAATCAGAGTGAAGGTCATGCATGTTATATTCTGGCAAACATTTTATCTGCATTTTGTATATGCCCTAAAACTTTGTGTGAGGCTGAGTTTAAAGGAGATAATTTTTTTTTTTTAAAAAAAGGAGATAATTTATCTGGTGGAGGAAATTTCAAAGCAGCCCAACATTCAGGCTGAGGCATAGGTACTGCTGGCAACTTTTGGCCAGATCTATTGTGAGAATCAAGGACAAAAAATAGAGCCAAAAAATTGAAAACATTTTTGATTGGCCATAGAAAATGCATGTGTACTGTTGGGGATAAAGGAAATGTGGTTACTGAAGTAACTAATGCCTTTACAAAGAAAGCAACTACTTTGCATAGGGACAAGAAAAAGTTGTCTTCAAGGAAACCCAGGATTCATCAAGATCCCATTCATCATAGATAGACTCAATGCTTTAAAATTGTAAACTCCTTTGAAAGACTTCTTTGAAGAGTAGGATCTCCTACTAACTTAAGGCACCTGGAGAAGTGTTTCTCAACCATTCCTGATCTAAGTGGATGACACAGTCCTGGTTCAAGAGGACTCAGTTACTAGTTGTGAAAACAAACACTTGAATCAATCCACATGATTATGATTTTGTAGGCATGCACAATTCAAGAGTCATGAGTTCAGAAGTGCTTCCACCTAAATTTCAAAAGAAGGCATGAGACAGTAGCTAAAAATTTGGAATCCCTCACAGGAAGTATTAAGAGGGTGATGTGGAGTTGAGCTCAAATGGAAACTAAGGAAATTAGATGATCTAGTAATGTAGAACACCCATCAGGGAAAGCTGCAGGCAGTGTGTGGGGCAAACTTAAAAGAGAGGCCATGTGAGCTGCAATTGGAAAGGCCATAGAAGCAGGGATACCACACTGGTGGCTGGAGTTCATGTCATATTAGCACATGTCCAAGAGGTAAGGCATGAAGCTGTAAAGAACTTAATGTTTATCCTACTGAGTTTTGGTCCAGTTCTTTTCTATCTCATATTTCTCTCTTTTGGAATAGGAATTTTACCCTGTACTACTTTATCTTTGAAACTTGTAACTTGTTTTTTGTATTTTATGCATATTCAGAACAATGGGTTTGCCTTGAGTCTCAGAGAATACTTTGAACTTGGACTTTGGAGCAATGCAGGAGTATTGATACTTTGAGGAAGTGCACTTTTTGTATCATTACATTAGATTATGTGGAATTGTACTCTTATAACTGTGTTTACCTGCATATTAAGTATGTTTTTTTGATTAGGTGTCAAGTTGACAAAGGATGGACTTCTGCCAGTTAATCTTGACTGTCAAGTTGAAAGGAATAAAAGACTCCTGAAGAAGTGATTGGAAGAGCAATGACTTCAACAATGGGCCAGCTGAATAATATATTAGTTAGGTGGAGGAAATGGATCATGGGGATGTGATCTTGGAGGCCATTTCTAGTCCTAAGTTGTTCATCCCTGGCTCTTTTGAGACCACTTTGTTTCTGAGCTACCGTGAGTTTAGTATCTGTCTTCCACCATGCCTTTCCACCATGAAATTTCTGCTTTGGAACAAGCAAACCACAAAATGAAGTCTTTAAAACTGTGAGCCAAAATACTCTAATCTTTAAGATGTGTATGTCAGGCATTGTATCTCAGTGGTGTAGAGCTGGCTTAGAAATTATAATGGTAATAAAACCATTATATATGGTTGTTATGATGGCAAAGGGAGTTAGAAAAAATTGTTTAGAATAGTAAATGCACAATATTTGCTATATAATGTGTTATTATTACACATGTTAGTATTACACATATTTCAAAATTATAATAGCAATGTATGTGGACAAATTTTAATGAATATAAAGCTACTTAAGATCAATTGCTGAAACTGATATATGTAAGGGCCCAACTGTCCATTAAGAAATTGGGAAAGAGATTCATCTCAAAGGAAAATTAATTGAATGATCTATAAATAATAAAATTAATTTTATATGTAAATAATTTAGTTCCCTTTTTGATTACTCAGAACTAGATTTTTATCACAAAATGGGTCATTAGTTTAGTATCTACATATTTTAATTTTTTAAAAATTTATTAATACATATTTGCAGTACATAATGATTACATTCAAGGAGAGTCTGTCCATGTATAAAAGACATCTAAATACTTTTACTATTTAACATGTGTTTTAAATAGAAAAATTTGCTTTCAATAAAACTCAAACTTTTGTATTTTCAATCAAGTAAGCATAATTTAAAATTCTTATTTCATTTTAGTTTACCTTCAATATATCTTTTCTATGAATAGTGTCTTCAGATCACCCTTGAATGGCATATAATACTTCCCAAATAATTTAAGTAAAAAGTTGCTTACAATATGTTATAAAATTTTATATGATACAGTATATATTAAGAAATATTTAATAGCAAAATTGTAAGTACAAATTTCATATTCCTATAAGATTTGAAGAATTACTTGATTAAACTTTAGATACAAGTCTATTTGCATTATCCAAACCTACAAATACGAACTTGTACACATATGAGACTGTTTAACAGACTTCACAAGAAGTGTTTCCTTGCATATCTGGCTTTTTTGTTCAGAAGAATGCCTCTTGAATTATTTCATGTACCTCTCAAGGTTTTGTCTTTCATATATACAGGAAAAATATTAAGAAACAGCTGGAAATGATAGAATCAGAAAGCAGAAACCAGAGGAGGGGAGACTAACAAAAGCAATGCTTTGTTCCACTGTCATGGCAGGGAGTGTAAATGATCAAGAATGAAGAGCAGAGAGAGGAGCAAGATAGAGTAGAAATAATAAACACTTATACAAAACCCAGTCAGCTGGCAAAGTATTCAAGATGGCACACTCCAGAGTTGAAACTCATGTTCATACAGGTTGATAAGCATAACAGACTAGTGACCTGACCACCACATGTGACAAAATCAGAGAGCATTTTAGTTTTAGTTTTAAAACATGCTGTTCTCACTTGCAATCAGAAATAAGCTTTGTGGAACTCTCCTGGGGAAAATGACTAGTGTATTAACTCATTTGAATAGTCCCATGTAGTCATTTTCAAACATCCAGCCAAAGATGGCAGCTAGAAAATCACTAAGCTTTGGTTGTTTCAATATTTTATCAAAATGGCAGCATTTAACAAAGGACTTATTTTCTTTTAAAAAAAAAAATAACATAGGCTTCTCGGCCAATGTACCACTGCTCCGAGCACAGAGCAGGAGGCTTTGGGGTTGACGTGCCACTGCTCCGAGCACAGAGGAGGAGGCTTCTGCACCAATGTACCACTGTTCACAGCAAAGAGGAGGAGGCTTCCAGGTCAGTGTGCCACCACACCCAGAGCAGAGGAGGAGGCTTCTGGGGCAATGAACCACCATGCCCAGCACAGAGGTGAGCCACGCTGGTGCCAGAAGCACCCCCTGCCCCCTGTCAAAATGAGATGAAACAAAAACAAGCCTCAAAATCTGACTTCCAAAAGACCTACATCAACCACAAAGGCAAATGAAATGGAACACTCTGATACTCAACCACTTGGACTCCCTGAACTGGCAACAAAAGAGGATCTGGAAAAAATGAAATCAGAAATAATTTCTCAGATAACAGCAGAGATTGTGCCCATAGGATGAGACTTGATTAATAAATCTAGAGAGGAGTGGAGGAACGTGATGGAAGCCCAACAGAGGAAACAAATGGAATCCATACAATAGATGCAAATAGATTTTCAGGAGATTAAAACTCCATTGAAAGTCTATGCAGCAGAATGAGCCAATGTGATGACAGGATTTCAGATATAGAAGATAAGATTGCAATTAGTGACCAGGAAAAGAAAAATTGCTTTAAAATTGTAAATGACTATGAGAAATCAATCCAGTAGCTGCTAGATGATGCAAAGAAGAGTAACATAAGACTGACTGAAGTCAATGAAGAAACAGTAGAGAGTGCAGATGATATAAAAAATTGTTCACAGAAGTAATGGCAGAAAACTTCTGAAGCAGGGGAAAAGAACTTGACATACAAATAAGTGACGCACATAGGACTCCAACTAGCCTTGATCAAAAAAAATCTACACATAGGCATATAATCATTAAGATTCCAGAAACCCAACAGAACAAAGTTCAACATTCAGTTAGAGAAAAGAAACACATAACATACAAAGGAAAGCCCATCAGAATCACAGCAGACTTCTTAATGCAAACCCTCAAGGCAAGAAGAACTTGGAGTGACATATTCCAAGGTCTAAAGGAAAACAGCCTCCAACTCAGATTGATGTACCCTGCAAAACTATCTTTCAAAACTGATGGTGAAATAAGATACTTTCATGACAAAAACACCTCTAGGAACTTCATGAATACCAAGCCGGCACTCCAAAAAATGTTAGACAATATCTTAGGAAAAGACAATGAGGATCAAAACCCCAGGAAGCCCAGCAGAATGAATCAATCAGGCATGGCAAGAAATTAAAGCCATAGGGGGAGAATGAAACAACAAGAAAAAGTCATGACAATGATAAGTCAATACAGATCAGTTATATCCATCAATGTTAATGGTTTCAATTCAACAATCAAAAGAAATAGACTGGCAGAGTGGGTCAAAAAGCAAGATGTGAGCTGGGGATTTAGTTCAGTGGTTTCACCGCCTGCTGCACAAGCGCAAGGACCTGAGTTGGATCCCCGGTACCAAAAAAAAAAAAAAAAAAAAAGCAAGATGCAACAAATTTCTGCATACAAGAAACACATTTAATTCAAAAAGAATCCCATAGACTGAAAGTTAAAGGGTGGAAAACAATACTCCATGAAATAGGAACCCAAAAATGAGCAGGAGTAGCTATCCTATTTGTAGATCAAGTAGATCTCAAACCAACACTGATTAAGAGAGACAAAGGAAAACAGTACATCCTTGTAAAGGGAACAATCCAAGACAAAGAGATGACAATCATAAATATCTATGAATCAAACACTAGTGCAACCAACTATATAAAACAAATACTAACAGACATGAAAAATCATATATGCACTAATACAATAATAGTGGGGGACCTCAATACCCCATTGTCACAGACAGATAGATCAACTAGACAAAAAACAAGCAACAAAATACTAGAACTCAATTAAACTCTTGAAATAATGAACTTAACAGATGTTTACAGAGTGTTCCACCTCACAAAATCAGAATACACATTCTTTTCAGCTGCATACGGTTCATTCTCCAAAAGAGACCACATACTCACTCATAGAACATGTTTAAGTAAGTGCAAAGGAATAGAAGTTATCCCCTGTATATTATCAGACCATAGTGCAATGAAATCAGAGATCAATAGCAAAAGAAACCACAAAAATTTCATAAACACATGGAAATTGAACAACACACATGAATAACCAATGGGTCATTGAGGAAATTAAAGAAGAAATCAGACAATTCCTTCAATTACATGACAATACAACATATAGGAATCTATGGTACACATTGAAAGCACTGTTACGAGGGAAATTCATATCAGTGAATACTTACATTAGGAAAACAGAGTGAAGTCAATTCCACAACCTGATGGTGAACCCCAAGCTTCTAGAAAAAGAAGAGCAACACAAGCTCAAAGCTCATACAAGGGAAGAAATTATGAAGATCAGAGCAGAAACCAATGCAATGGAGACTAAGAGAATGATACAAAAAAAATCAATGAAGCCAAGGGTTGGTTCTTTGAAAGAATAAACAAAATTGACAAACCCTTAGACAACCTTATCAGAAAAAGGAAAGAAAATGCCCAAATCCATGCAATTAGGAATAAAAAGGATGAAATTACAATGGACCCAGCAGAAATTCAGAGGATCATCAATACCGAATTCGAGAACCTATAAACCAATAGGATAGAGTAGAAATGGACAGATTCCTAGATACCTATGAATTACCAAAGTTGAACAAAGAAGACCGATGACAACCCAATATTAATCAATGAAATTTAAAACGTAATTAAAAACTTACCAACCAAAAAAGCCTGGATACTGATGGCTTCACTGCTGAATTCTACAAGACAGAGAGGAACTACTGCCACTACTGTTTAAACTGTTCAATGAAATTGAAAGGGAAGCAATACTCCCAAATTCATTCCTGGAAACAAGCTTCACCTTGATCCTCAAAGCAGAGAAAGACTCAAGCAACAAGAGAACTATCAGCCAATCAGACTGATGAATATAAATGCAAAAATCCTTAAAAAGATACTGGCAAATAGAATGCAGAGGATCATCAGGAAGATCATACACCCTGACCAAGTAAGATTCATCCCAGTGATGCAGGGATGGTTCAATATACTCAAATCAATAAATGTAACACACTATATCAATAGAGCCAAGGAAAAATACCATATGATTATCTCCATAGATGCAGAAAAAGCATTTGACAAAATCTAACATGCATTTATGATAAAAACCCTATGAAAAATTGGAATAGATGGTCTCTAACTCAGTGTAATAAAAGCCACCTATGAAAAATCAAAAGCCAATATCATACTAAATAGTGAAAAACTTAAATCCTTCACACTAAAATCAGGAACAAGACAAGGATGTCCGCTATCACCACTCTTGTCCAATATAGTTTTGGAAAAATTAGCCACGCCAATTAGAAAAGAGAAAGAAATAAAAAGACTAAAGTTAGGAAATGAAGAAAGTCAAATTGTAATTATTTGCAAATGACATGACACTCTATATAGAAGACCCCAAAGACTCCACCAAAAGTCTTCTAGACTTAATAACCAAATTCAGTAAATTAGCTGGATACAAAGTCAACACACATAAATCAATAGCTTTTCTGTAAATGAACAGCAGACTCACTGAGAGAGAAATAGTGAAAACAATTCCTTTTCCAAAAGCATCCAAGAAACTGAAATACCTAGGAATCAACCTCACAAAAGAAATCAAAGTCCTCTTCTCTGTAAACTATAGCACTCTGAAAAGAGAGATTGAAGATGATATCAGAAAATGGAAAGACATCCCTTGCTCCTGGGTAGGAAGGATCAACATAGTGAAAGTAGCCATCCTTCCAAAACTGCTATATAGATTCAATGCAATCCCAATTGAAATCCCAGCAGCATACTTCTCAGACCTTGGGAAAATAACCTAAAAATTCATTTTGAACAAGAGACCCAGAATAAAAAAAGCAATTCTATTTAACAGAGACATGGCAGGGGGTATTATAACCCCCAACTTGAAAGTATATTACAAAACTACTGTGATAAAAACAGCATGGTACTGGCAAAGAAACAGACCTGAAGACCAGCAGAACTGATTAGAAGATGCAGAAACAACTCCAGACACACTTAGCCACTTCATCTTTGACAAAGAAGCCAAACACCCTCACTGGAAGAAAGATAGCCTCTTTAATAAATGGTGCTGGAAAAATTGGGTTTCCACTTGCCAAAGATTAAAACTAGATCTATATCTCTCACCATGTACTAAACTAAAATCAAAATGGATTAAAGATCTAAATATTGAACTAGAAATGCTGAACCGGCTGGAACAGAGGTTGGGTAGAACGCTTGAATACATTAGCATAAGATTTTATGAGCAAAACCTCAGTTGAACAAAACCTGTGAACTAGCAGAAACAATCAACAAGTGGTATCTTGTTTTACTAAAAAGCTGCTGCACAGCAAGAGAAATCACTAACAGTGTGAAGAGACAACCCATAATGTGGGAAAAAATTTTCACCTGCTGTACCTCAGACAAAGGTCTCCTATCTAGAATCTATAAAGAACTTAAAATATCAGACCCCTGAAATTCATAGACCCAATCCAAAAATGGGCATCTGAACTGAACAGACATTCCTCAGACAAAGAAGTAGAAATACCAAATAAACATATGAAAAAATGTCCAACATCACTGGTCATTCAAGAAATGCAAATGAAAACAGCACAGAGATTCCACCTCACCCCAGAAAGAAATGCTGCTATCATGAAATAAACCAATAACAAATGCTGGTGGGGCTGTGGGGAAAGAGGAACCCTACTGTGCTGCTGGTGGTAGTGTAGACTGGTGCAACCACTGTGGAAATCAGCATGGAGACACCTCAAAGAACTAGGACTGAAAATACTTTTGGACCCAGCTATTCCCCTGATGGGTATTTTCCCCAAAGAATTAAAAGAATCACACCACAGTGATATATGTGCACTCATGTTCATTGCACCACAATTTGTAACAGCTAAAACTTGGAAGCAGCCCAATTTCCCATTAACTAGAGACTGGATAAAAAAATGTGGTAGTTTTATATAATGAGGTACTACTCAGCTATAAACAAATGAATAATTAGAGACATTTATAGCTAAATGGATGCCCATTGAGGCAAAATTCTTAAGTGAAATGAATAGGAGACAGATGTGCAAATACTCAATAGTTTCTCTAGTGTGAGAAAATGAAAGTGTAAATAGGGACTAAAAGGTACAATAGATGATGTGAAATAGGAAGGAAAGGGGCAAAGGGAAGGGGAAGTGGGAGGGGTAGGGGAAAGGAAAGAAGGGAATGCTATTAAAATGAGAAAATGAAAAAATGGAAACAAAGTTTTTGTAAATAAGCAGGAATGTAGGGGTTAAAGGGAAGGCAGGGGAATGGGGAAAAATAAGAACCAAGAGAGATTATATAAATGTGCAAATTTCCAATGATGAATGACATTATCTTGTATATCTAAAATGTACCAATAAAATATGAAAATGTTAAAAACAAAGTTAACATTATTCACATTCTGTGCATTTGAAAGAACCAGCATAGAATTCATTTATACTATGTGCATGTTATCATATTGTATACCTAAAATGTACCAATAAATTTAATGAATAAAAAATGCTAATTTTCTCGCTGTTTACTCATGCTTCCCATTATTACGTAGCATAAGTCCTTTCAAATAACTATTATGAAGCCAAAAATGTTTTATGTACTGAGGATGAAGAATGACTGAAACAGACATTGAACACATGCTGTATTTTAAATGTAAGTATGAATGACACAATACTAGTGGTTATATTTAATTGCCACAAATATAATAAAATACGGGGAATCAGGAAACTAACTCAACACAGCCAAGAGAGGCCTTCATAAATGAGTTATTTAAACATTATTTAGGTTTATTTTTAAGTTGAAAGTTGCTAATACAAAGTACTTAAAACAGTTCCTGACACAGAGTTAAGTACTTAATAAATATATTTTTTTCACGTTATTGTTAGACAAAATATTATGAAGATGTGGATGATGGGAGGGCATATTAGAATTTTGTAAGAAAGGGAAAACTTTCTGATATTTTCACTTAATTCCCAGAGGTGGCATTTAAGAAGATATGATGCCTCCGTGCAGGCATATGTCTTGTTTTGTTTTGTTTTTGTGCCTGAACTTACCTATTTGGTATTATCACATATGCTTTAGATCAAATCTATAACTGGAGTTCTTGATCATATTTTTTAGTGAGATGCTTTTTCAAATATCTTTGGTCATTTCCTACTACTGTCTCTAGTTTTATGTGCACTCATAAGTCATTTCTTGGATACCTTGTTAACACTTGTTAAACTGACTCAATATTTCATATGGGAGAACATCAGTAAAACCTCCTGTGATGATGAATTTGCCATGCATTTTCCAGAGGGGGTCTTACCTTGATTCTAATAGTCAATCATTATATACATAAACCCTAAATTTCCAGAGATTTGTAGAACCACTATTTCTTTTTAGAAATTAAATTTGAAAATGTCAATTTTTTAGAAAGATACAATCTGATTTAACTATTTTAATTTCTTTGTAAGTAAAAAATCTTCTTCCTATTTTTCACAAAGTGGAACCCCAAATGCAGACAGAGCAGAAATGTCTAGAAATGCCAGAGGCAAAATGTATATTACATTCATGAGTCAGTAGTTAAAATTAAGGAAGGATCTTTTAGGTTTCATCTCAAGGATATGTGGAGACTAGAGCCTAAATTCCACTATAATTCTGCTTCTCATAGCTAATTCAGAGAATTATCCTATAAAAATAAAACTATGTTTTCAAAAGACAAAAATGATAAATTAAGTTGGATAGCTCCCATTATGCAAATGAGCCAATTAAACCACATATCTTACTAGGGCCCAATCATGTTTGTTATCTAAGACTAATTACAGTAATGAGACTATTAAAACAAAATTTAAATCATCAAAATATACTCTGATGATTTAATTAAATTATTATTATTTTATGATTTCATGGAATGTTTAGCAATGAGCCATAAAATTATATTACTCTGTAACTCAGAAATACCTTCAATTTAATACCAAATCTGTGTGGAAGAAAATGGTTCAACTCAATCTGTTTTAAATCTTGCATACATTGTATCTTATCATTAAAATATCAAAATGAATTTTAGATGTTCATATGAATAAAAACTTAAGCATGGAAAAGAAGTTGATTTTTGTTCATTACATTTAATTATGGGTACAGAAAAAAGTTTCATTGAAAAGAATACATTGTAAAAGTATATCTTGGTAACTATGTTCTTTAACATATATGGATAAGTACAAAAAGTATTATACCTCAAAATACTACCTTTTATTTACAGTGTTAAGATCATACTTAAGATTTTTGAGGTTGAACATTTCAACTAAATCAAAAAGATGCAATTTTTATTTTTAAATCAATCTCTTGCAAGGAATGTTATAATAGATCATGTTCTTTTGCTTTGTAGTTCATCTTTTCAGAAACCTTACTGAAGTTGTCAGTTGTGATTTGGGAACCTAAGGAATATAGCCTGGTATTCATTTATCTTACTGTTTAGAAGGATGCTTTTCTTTGATCCACAAATTTTGTCGTGAGTCCCAAATGTGTACTGACTATCTTTAAATGGTGGCTACTCTATTCTGAGACTTACAATTATTCAGTGGTCATCCTAAACTCAGTGACAGCAGGTCCGGAGGAGACTTGGCAGTAATAATTTCCTCTATAAATAGCTTTGCTCAGACAGGTTTCTTTTTCTTTTTTTTTTGGTACAGGGGATCGAACTCAGGTCCTTGTGCTTGCGAGGCAGGCGCCGGAACCACTGAGCAAATCCCCAGCCCCTATCAGACAGGTTTCTTGAGAAAAGGAGAGGGGAAAAATAATCATAGTTTTAGAAATCAAAGTATGGGTTACTAAAAACTTCAAGGTTTCACTTGAGAGATAACATCATGTTGCAATGATTACTGTCTTTCTTGTTTAATAATTAGCTTGTAAGTCAAGATTTTCATTTTTTATATTTAATTTCTTAAAAGAAAAGTTAGTTTTGTTCCATTACATATTCCACAACACTGTACTTTCTAGAAATGTTTTCAATAACATTCATATTAGATCACCTCAAACACACAGTGAAGAAACTGTGTGTGACTTGGCCTCCGTATACATGTCCAATTTACTTTCTATAATTTTTATTCTTACATTCACAATTCAGAAATCTAATATAACTTACAGTTCATAATTTTACTAATTTTTCCCATTTGTTCTTACTAAATCCTATCCTGTGATTTTATCTTCTGATCTGTGTCCATGGAACAAAACTCCAACCTATTATTCTATGGTTAGTAAAATCATCCATAAAAATAAACCAACATAATTTCTTTGGGAAAACAAAATTAAAGGAATCCATTGACAGTGGATCTTCCTTACAAAACAAAATTTAAAAAGTTCTTCAGTGAAAATGACATGGTTTAGAGTCTATATAATTAGAAGGAGAGCTTTCTAAATTAAAATAAATTATTGAAATAATTAATAAGCAATATAAAAGAGGCTATTCTTCAGTAAAAGATGTAAAACCAGTTTATATAGATGCTATTCCCTAATGGAGGTAGAACACAACTCCCCACTTCCTCACTCTAGGTTGCATTTAGTGGCTCCATACAAAGCACAGTCAGAGAACTCCAGCATTAATAACATTTCTGTGAGTCTTTTACCTGACACGGTTGTGGGTTACATGTGAGAAGATTGCGTTTGTGGGTAATTTGAGAATGGAGGAACAGAGAAACATTATCTCAGACAGATAATGAAGGTGAACATCTGTAGTCATAAATCACATTGATAATTTTCTCTTGATAAGATGTGATGAAAGCAGCATTTAGCCTCTGTGATCCTCTATCCTAAGTCCCTTAAATTCAGTCTAATCATAAGAAAACATTAGAAAACTACAATAATGATCCATTCTTCAAAATTCCCAATCATTAATCATTCAATATCTCAAGATTATGAAATGGAATATTTCTGTAAAATGTCAGAGACCAAAAGAGCATTAGGAAACAAAAAATGAATGTGAAATGGATTTCTGAATGAGATTCTGAAAGAGAAAAAAGGATATCAGATGAAAAATTGAGTAAATTTAAAAAATTAAGTTAAATAAATGATAATAATATATCCATATCAGTTCAGCAATTATACCAAAATAGCACATTGATATATGATGACAATAATAGGAGATATTGATTATGTGATAGATAGGAACTACCTGCAATTATAAAACTGTTCTAAGAATAAATTATTTTAAAAAATAAACCCAATCCTTACTGTGTAATTATGTTTACTTTCTTTGAAAATCTTTATTTAAAGTCAACATTAAGACATGATTAAATCCACTAAATATTTGGACAACAATCATAGAACATGGCTGTTACGCACTTCTTTCTATTATATTTAGTGGAAAGATGTTCCTAAAGTGACTCCTACACAGGAATTAGTTCAAGTATGGGCAGAGATGGCAAGGTACTGCTGAAAATAACTGAAGCAGCTTGAAGTCTATAGCTTGTCACCATCCTCTGATGAAATATTTAGCCATCCACTATAAGTAGAATAGTGAACGATCTCACTTCTATCCACAATAGGAAGACTACATCTGTCATATTTGGTATTCAGATTCATAGTCTTCTATGAGAATGTAATGAAGAATAATCCTTAATGAGGAAATTGTGTAATCCCCAAATTACCTTAAAGCCATAATTTTATGGTTAGTGTCAAAATCTTATGACATTTTACTGCTATTAAGATGTGCTTCTGTGGGTAAAATCTATATTTTCCAGAATTGCTTTTGACATTATTATTTTTTAATATTATTATTTTTCCAGTTATCACTATGGCCTTAGAAAATTTAAAATTGTAGCATAAAGATAAATATTTACTAAATTTTGAAATTGGTCATATTAGTCTATGTAATAATTATAATTTTAAATACATGTATTACTCTATTATTATGAGCCAACATATTGTTAAATCTCACATTGAGTAAGGCAATCAATATTTTAATATATTTTATAAAGTTTATCTACATGAATGTTAATTTTAAATGTTTAAAACATAGTTTCAACAAAATAGATTAATGCCTTAACATTTGTATTATGACTTTGCTTCTGTAATCAGAAAATAATAGATACTAGCATAATGAGATTAAATATTCATTATGTAACAAATATATAGACTAGCAAAAATCCATCATTGGTTCATAATCCTTTTTAATAGCTATTACCTTTACCTACTGTGCATGAATTTTTTCTATTATTGAATTATTCCACTTTAAGAATTTAACCTTCAGGAATATAGTGACATAGGTCATTAATTTCATTTTATTCTTTATAAATACTGTACCATTTTAGAGTTTCCTGAGATCTCTACATTATAATAGTTTTCAAATTTTAAATAAGAAAATAATTCATAATATCTAAATAAATGTATTAATACCATACTTTCATATTTTAAGAAATGTCTTAGATGACTTTTTAATGGGGCTATTTAGTTACTTTTATTAATTTTGTTCTCAAATAGATTGATGTAATAGTAAATATAGTGTCATGTGAACAATATTCTCAGGGTGATTTCAGTGGTATTTTAAGGAGAAAAAGCTTAGACCAAACTGGAATCTTATAACATTGAGTTTTAAAGCTGGTGATTGTCTTTTTCAAATTTCCTAGTGTCCTATTAACTTTGAATGCTGATTTTTAGAGTATCATGGAAAACCATGATTATCATATTTATTGAAGAAAAAGTAAATGAACTACAGGTGATACAAAATGTATTTATTTGGAAACTGTTCCTCAAGTTTTCCATAATTATGCTAGACAAGATGGTTTAACATGTTTTTGCTTGTATGATTATTCATACATTGAGTGAGATAATGACCCCAATGAGCCATTACATAAACAAATGTATACAAACTCATAGGTTCATCCAGTCAAACCTGGATTTTGAAATATAATCTTGGTTTTCATATGTGCATTGAAATAGATTCATTTGGTTAAAACTGAGAACCACCCATCTGATTTCTGTATGGAAATAATATATTCTTAAAATATAAACTCCTATAAATAGCCAATAGTGGAAATTAATATAATCTAGAAAAAATCATTTTATGTTTACTTCAATTGCTCATTGTTTTTATTTTTATCTGAAATACCAATTTCACAAGTGATATAAGTTGACTTGCCTTATCCTCTGCTAAGTCATAACAGCCATTCTCTGAACTAGAACAAATCAATTCTGGAACCCTCTTGTTTTCCTAGTTCATTGCTCAGTAACTCTGCCACCTATTGTTTATACCACTAGTGTGACTATATTAACTTTGTCTGTGATCCTTAGTGTTTTCTGTGGCTTTTATTTTTAGTATCAAAAAATTAAACAATATAAAATATAAGTAAATAGGGAACAAAAATCATCCATAATTATATAACTGAATTAAATGTAAATTGTTTTAGTGTCGAAGTTTATATTTTTGCATACCATTTTTACCTTTTATGTCAAAATTCAGATATAACTGTTGAGAAATTAATTCTCATTTCAGTTTTCTTGTGCACGGGATGAGAATTAAATTATCATTTAAAGTTTACCAATTAGTGGTGTATATCTGTAATCTCAGGTTCTTGGGAGGCTGAGAGCTAGGAGAACAAGTTTGAGGCCAGTCTGAGGAACATATGGAGACTCCATCTCAAAGTAATAATAAAAGGGGGTGGTGATGTAGCACAATGCCATAGTGCCCCTGAATTTGATCACTAGTATTGCAAAAATAAGCAAACAAAATTTCACCAATTATACATTTATAAGTAAAGCTACACATTCTTTTTCTCTCTTTTTTCTTTGCTTTCTTTTGGGAAAGAGGTTGGAGATTGAACCTTATATCTTTCACTGTTTGTTTGGTTTTTTTCCTCTCTCAATCTTCATTTCTGATCATGTCTATTAATATCTAAAGGATAACAGATCCAGTAAAATTACTTTAATACTGTTCTCAATATAACATGCACCTTATATGAATTCCTTGAACTGTTGGTAAGAATTCTAAATTATTTCTTATGCTGTTCATTGTCAACAGACTGACAATCAAAATCTTAAAATATTACACTGTTGAAGATAATTTTTCCTTAAACATTTGCTTATATATTGTAACATTATGTAATTTTGGCTCTCTTTAAAAACTTTCACCATAATTTCTGTATTCTCTTGCCTTATGTAAGTACAAAAGCAAAATATTTCTAAATATCGCTCACATTTTGGCTTTTCCCTTCAAGTTTAATATAAAGTCTTCTCAATTGTCTGAAGATAGTGACTTTCAAATTATTTATTACCAAAAAATACATATTTTATTAGAGTCAAATATTAAATTTCAAAATTCAAAACATGTAAAGCCAAAATAGCAACTTGTACAGTGTTAAGATGATGTTTTAAATTGTTAGCTTGTGCCAAATATCCAAGTTTCAATAAAAAGTAGAATATTTGAGCAGTTTAGGAAAATTATATTCTGAATTCATAATAGAAAAATTAGATGTGTACTGTTGCTCAACTACTTCCTTGGTATATATTTTTTAAAAGGCAGAATAAAAGCAGTGCTTGGTCAGAGAAGGATTCCTGAAACATACAGTTAGCAGGTGATTTAATCACAAGACAAAGACACCAATTTTCTGGGAGTCAAAAATTCTCTGTGCTTGGTAGAGAACAGAAACAATCATTAGGTACTTTCTTTGGAAATACATAAAAAGGGGACATTGGAATATGAAATAAGTATTTATAGTACAGTATCTTGTCTTAGATCTAAAAAATCAATTTCATGAGTAGAATTACAGTAGTTAGAGGACAAAAATGATTCCTGAGGGTAACTAATAAATAATCAAAGGAACAATAAATCAATACTTAACTTAAATGAACAGTGTATCCTTGTGATCTTCTAGCTTTCTCCTAAAGCTAAAAATGCCTTGATACTGCATGACTGGATCATTTTCAACCAGGACATAAATTCAGATTAAGGCACAATTTTAGCTACAACTTCATTTTAGCTTAACTTAATAAAATTTTGACAGTTTTTCTTAAGTCGTCCTAATTGGCACTCTTATTCCAAGTTAAAGTACTTTCTTTAAGCATGATAGAGAGGATCAAAATGATTAATCAATTTAGTTTGATATATGTTATAAAATTTAAGCTACAATACTCTGCTTCCAACAAAAACTCCTTAACTACCCTATTTTCTCTTTTACTTCCACTTTAGTTCATTTCCTAAGAATAGAAATGATGCTATGTAACCATAAAATGCTATAAAATACTTTAACACAGCTTTCAAAATATATTGCTTTGATTCAAACATGAAGCTTGCTTTACTCATATATTGGTTTGTTTTATGAAGTGTCAAATGTAAAGGCTCCCTGGAGAAATGTACACAAATGTTATCAGAGAAGTATTTCTTAATCATTATGAATGCAAAACATTATCCTAACTTTTATATTTATTTAGATGAAAAAATATTTCAAGCAGTTGTCATTTTTAACTTGAATAAGCATACAGTCCTGAAAGAGAGGAATGGAAATTCTTTCCTATGTTCTTGAAAGAAACTATTGAAATATATACTGTATATGGATCACTGAAAGAAAATATAATTTTTATTTATTACTAGTAGATTTGATTCTACTTTGTTTTATTTAAAAAACTCTACAAAATATAAGTGGTGATAATTTATTCTCTATTTACAAAGCTTCACATTGAGCCAGGTGTGATGAGAGCATGTAACTCTGGGAGGGTAAAGCAGAAGAATCACAAGTTCGAGACTAGTTAGGGAAAGTTGATGATGCCCAGTTTCAAAATAAAATTAAAAAATGAGGTGAGGGGGTAGCTTAGCCTTGAGTTCTATCCCAAGCCCTACAAATACACGCGCGCACACACACACACACACACACACACTCCCTCACACACACACATACACACACATGAATACAAAAGTTATGCTGAACATATTAGTATTTTTATATTGTATCAAATATATTGCTGTTTAATAATAGATAAAGCATTATGAAAAAGAAAGCTTTGGAAACAGGTTGTTAACTTTAGAGAGAAAGTTACATGTACAGAACAAGTGGGAGACAGAGAGTGTCACCCACGGGGAAAAAGGAAACCTCTAGCAGAAGGAAAACTACAAAACAAAAGGGCAGTCTTAATAGTGAAGACACGTGGTATTCAGAGTCCAGATGCTTGATATGTCCAAAGTGCCGGGTATAGTACAGCTATCCACATCTCACTATGACACAATGACTCTATTAAAAGGTATAAACATCTAAAAAAATTTGTGATACATCTCTAGTCTCACAATGTACATCGCAAACTTATAGGGAGATAAAATTGTTAATGTAAAACTTATCAATGATTCCCTGTCAAGTTCCTTTTCTGGTACTGTAACTGAATACTGGACTGGGTAGTGGACAAAGCATTGGCATGTATTTATCTATTTGGCAAGACCCTGTTGCCCATGGGGATTGGCTGCTGAGCCTCAAGGTGGCACCAGCCACCACAGAGTGAAACAGAACATTCTTGGCCAGTTGCCCCCTGCTTTTCTTATAAAGTCATAATTCCACTGGACTAGAGCCCTACCCTTATGGACTCATTTAACCTTTGTTACACCTCAATGTTTCAACTACAAGTATTACAGTTGAATTAAATTTATACCCTTTTAGTGTCATCATAGGGATTCAATGTCAACAAGAATTTGCTGTTGCCTTTCAAACCACAATTCTCTCTCCTTCCTATCTGCCATAAAATAGCAAACAAATAAAACTCCGAAACAACAAACATATTTTTAATAACATTGAATAAAGAGCCTGGCTTATTGTAATCATCATGGGACTAGTTTCAGTAAATAGAAGACAAGGAGCAAAAGAGAAGTATACATCCATATAAAATATTTGAGTTTTTAGGGAAAAAGCAAGAATCATCTTTAATGGTCAGTTTATTGGTGGTGTTTATTAAAGACTATTTTTATATTAGGAAAACCACAATAACAAGTCATTCTCCAAGCCTTGGTAGTTCAGCACCCCCCAAAAATTATTTCTTGCTCGTATAACATGCCCATCATAAGTCAATGAACACTTTACCATATTTAGTGAGTCAAATATATAGGACAGTGAGCTGTATTTCAAATATTTAGGGAAGATTTATTACCTTACAATTGTGCCATCTGAGACATGTGCCCTTTGTGGGGCTCATGTGTGCCCTGTAGGCTTTCATATTAGCAATTAAGCACTTTGCACTAGAAGAGCACACTTTAGTTTTACAAACATTTCATTGATCACAACCAGTTATTTGATCCTACATATGCAAAAACTAGCAAGGACAATCCTCTCATAAATTCAGTAGGAGAGATAACTTGATATGGGCATATATCACAGTCTATACTATGATATTCTCACTGACATTTATTACCAATAGTGTAGTAAGCCCATCAAAATAGCTACTTTGTGGGCAGAAATAATAAGAAGCTAGGAATTAAATTTGTTGTTGGATTATGATTTACAACATGACAAATGCAATTAGAAACATGTGATACAAATTATTTTCTTAATCCATAAAAGTTGCACATTTTTCATCTATAAACCTGAATCTTTTGTGGAGCATTAAATCTCACCAAGTCTTTTTTACATTGAAATATTGTAATGCAGGTATTTCCACATACATTTTGTGCTTACATTAAATTACTGTCTTTCTTAATCTAATAGTGTTTCTAGCATCATTTTGGAAAGAAATGATTTATGATGCTTGATTGAAATAAAATATTTAAGCAGTGAATAAGTTAGTAATAATAGAAACCACTAAAAATAAAACAAAAACAGTCTTTAAACTATGTACTTTTGCAATGGTTTGTATGAAAATGACTCAGAGCAACACAGACAAATGTTAAGCAAATTAAACAGAGTCAGATTTTTAAAATATAGCAGATTTTAATACCACTGTGTTTCAATATAATTCAATATAAGCTGGATATTAGATGCATTTTTCAATGTCATAAAAAGAAAAGAAATAAACCTAATATTTTAATATTCAATAGGCAAAAAGAAATTTAATAACTAAAGTAATTTAATTTTATATATTTTTATTCTTTGACTTCTTTCTAATTCATAAACATAATTTTGATGATGAAATACTTAAAACTAAGTATCTATACTCTATTGGGTTTCATGAAAAAGATGAAATCTGTAATTTAAAAATAGAAATAACCTTATTTTTTTCTGTAAAAGAGATATATTTTCAACATAAAATTTTAGGTTTTAAAGGTTTATTGCAAAATTTCTTTAATTAGTTCCCTCTAATCATTACTGAAAGGTTAATTTTACTGTAATAAATTCTTCTATACGGTTAGAGATTTTCTTACAAAAATGCATTTGTTTGAATATACTGGTATATTTTGACCCAATTTTTTTCTGAAATGATCTATATTCACATTTTTCTCTCCTTTTCCCTGAAAGATCTGCACAGAAAGATGAGTGTTGTTTTTGTGACTCATTGGGCTTTCACCATGGTCTTGTCCATATTTTACCTGGCTAGAGGATTTAAGGATCCTGATGGACACAAATTTGGGAAAAGACCACACAGGGGAAGTATTGACTTAGGTATAGGCATTTTATATCTTGAAAGCCTCAAGCATCACGTTTAAAAAATTTCTGTCAGACTTGCCAAAGACTAACAATCAGGCCATCCACAAGCAGAAGCATGATGACTAACTGTATTGCAGGCTTGAGGTTGGTTTGCCAGAGATTTTGCCAGAAAGGTTATGAAGCAGTCAAATAGATTTTAAAGTTTATTGAAACATAAATTAAATTTATTAACTTACTCTTTAGTTCTCAACTAGTATGTAAGATCCATAAGAATAAATACTTAGCCTGAGTCACTGTTATGCACCAGAATGCATTTATTTGGCAGTAATATCTATAAACTTTTATAAAATTATGGTCACTGGATTAGGTTTATTGCCATGGTTAATTTTAATGTGTCAACTATACTTCGTTGTAGGCTGTCCAGTCATGTGATCAAATAATATTGGGGGTGTCTTTAAAGTATTTCTGACTGAGATTAAGAAAAAAATGTGTTACTGCAATCCAGCATGGCCAATGTATCTAAAAGTGTACCTTGCTTTAGTATAATTATCTTCTGTATTTTATGTGTTCTTTAGCCTATTAACCTGGATATTAACCTGTAGGTATAATTAATTAACTTTACAAGGATTTATAAGACAAATCAATCTAATACTGGCAAAGAGGGGGTAGAGGAGAATGGGGAAAATGAATGAAATATGTTATGTACATGTATCAATTCCACACAATGTATGTAATTATCATGTACTACAAAAATGTAGTAATAAATGTTTTAAAATAAGGAGACTGAATCCACCCAAAATTTGAATTAGAATAAATTAGACATTGACCTAATGTGAGTGAATATACTCCAATCAACTGAAGACTTGAATAACACAAAAAAACTGTCATTCATTCCTGTAGTTTCTAAACATAGAATGATAATCCTGAATAGACTCTTCCTTACCATGCTTCAAAAAGTACCATTTAATAATTAATTTTTTTTCTTTAACAGACCTGTAAGTATAACAGCTTCTTGGGCTTTTTGTCTGTTTTTTTTTTTTTTTTTTTTTTTTTTTTCTGATTTTCTCCTCTGTTTCCTCTTGTGACTGTAGCTGGCAGTTATTTCTTAAGAGGATATAAAACAGTTTTATTGCAGATCCCAGTGAGAAGCTTGTGTGGACCAGAGAAGCATGGCTGCAGGCAGGTCCAGGCAGGGCCCCAACCCCAGGCACTTGGGCCCACAGGCCCTGGCCACAGCCAGAGGTCCACCTCAATACCGTCAGTACCTGCAAACCCTAGCTAGAAGGCCACAGAGCCCCCAGACTAAGGCCCTCCCAGACAACAGCTACATAGGAGGGCAGGACCTAGCCAGAGAAACACCAAAATACAAACCCAGTTGTGCACAGGCCCTAGCTAGAACCCCACCCAGACAACAGGAAAGTGCAGGGATCCAGAAGGCCACCACTCTGAACCCAGGAATTGGTGTAGTGCTGAGCAGCAGACAAAAGGCTGCTTGGTGATGCTGAGAAATGAAGACCACTGGATGAGCAAAAAGTTGCCTCCACGAAGGTGCAGCAGGCAGCATCTGTTGAAATGAGAAGACACATAAAGAAATCTCAAAACAGGACTTCCAGATCACCTAAGGAAACCTCAAAGGGCAACAAAATGGAACAATCTGATCATCAACAACCTGGACTCCCTGTACTGGGAGGAAATGAAAGAGGATCTGGAAAAAATGAAGCCAGAAATAATTTCTCACAAAACAACAGAGATTGTGTCCATAGTACAAGATATGATTAATAAATTGAGAACAGACACACACACAAAATAAAGGAGATGAGGAAAGTGATGGAATCCCAACATAGGAAACAAATGGAATCCATAAAACAGATACAAACAGATTTCCAGGAGGAAAGTCTACACAGCAGAATAAACCAATGTGAGGACAGATTTTCAGATATAGAAGATAAGATTGCAATTAGTGACCAGGAAAAGAAAGATTTATTAAAAATAGTAAAAGACCATGAGAAATCAATCCAGCAGCTGCTAGATGATGCAAAGAAGAATAACATAAGACTTATTGGAGTCAATGAAGAAACAGAAGAGAGTGCAGACAACATAAAAATCTGTTCACAGAAATGATGGCAGAAAATTTCCCAAATAGGGGAAAAGAACTTGACATCCAGATAACTGAGGCACATAGGATTCCAACTAGTCATGATCAAAAACAGTCTACACCTACACATATAATAGTTAAGATTCCAGAAACCCAACAGAAGAACAAAATGCTACAAGCAGTTAGAGAAAAGAAATCACATACAAAGGAAAGGCCATTAGAATCACAGCAGACTTCTCAAAACAAACCCTCAAGGCAAAAAGAGCCTGGAGTAAAGTACTTCAAGCCCGAAAATAAAACAAATCCAACCCAGGTTGATGTACCCTGCAAAACTATATTTTAAAAATTGATTGAGAAATAATATAATTTCATGACAAACAGCTCCTGAAGAACATCATGAATACCAAACTTGCACTCCAAAAAAAATTTAAACAATATCCTAGGAAAAGACAATTAGGATCACAATTCCTGGAAGCCCAGCAGAATGAATCCATCATGCACAAAACGAAAATAAAGCAATGGGGGAGAATCCAACAAGAAGAAAATGTCACGACAAAGATAAGTCAATACATATCAGTTATAACCATTAATGTTAATGGTCTCAATTCAACAATCAAAAGAAATAGACTGGCAGAATGGGTCAAGAAGAAAGATCTAACCATATTCTGCATGCAAGAAACACAATTAAAAAAGAAACTCATAGACTGAAAGTTAAAGGCTGGAAAACAATACTAAATGAGACAGGAACCCCCCAAAAAGCAAGAGTAGCCATCTTCTTTGATGATCAAATGGATTTCTAACCAACACTAATTAAGAGAGACAAAGAAGAACACTACACCCTTGTAAAGGGAACAATCAAAGAGGAAAAGATGACAATCATAAATAAATATATGTGCACTAAATACTAGTGCCCCCAAATATATAAAACAAATACAAACAGTCATGAAAAATCAAGTAAGCACTAATACAATAGTAGTGGGGGACCTCAATACCCCACTGTCACAAATAGATAGATCAACTAGACAAAAAATTCATAACAAAATACTAGAACACAATCAAATTCTTGAGCAAAAGAACTTAACAGATGTTTACAGAATGTTTCACCCTACAAATCAGAATACACTTTCTTTTCAGCTGCACACTGGGTGTTCTCCAAAATAGACACATACTGCTCAGAGAATATATTTAAGTAAGTGCAAAGGAATGGAAGTTATGGCCTGCTTATTATCAGACCATAGTGCGATGAAATTGGAGAGCTATAGCAAAAGAAATCACAAGAATTTTATCAACACATGGAAATTGAACAACACACTTCTGAATAACCAATTGGTCACAGAGGGAATTAAAAGAGAAATCAGACAGCTTCTACAATTAAATGCCAATGCCAAAACAACATATCAGAATCTATGGCACACGATGAAAGTAATCTTACTTGGAAAATTCATAGCAGTGAATACTCATATCAAGAAAACAGAGAGAGCTGAAGTAAACGACCTGATATTGAACCTCAAACATCTAGGAAAAAAAGAGCAGGACAAACTCAAAGCTCATACAAGGGAGGAAACTATAAAGATCAGAGCAGAAATCAGTGTAATGGAGACTAAGAGAATGATACAAAAAGGTCAATGAAGCAAACAGTTGGTTGTTTGAAAGAATAAACAAAATTGGCAAACTCTTAGCTAACCTTATCAAAAAAAGGAAAGAAAAGACCCAAATCCAGGCAATTAGGAATGAAAAGAACTTAAAGAAGGAAGGCTTTATTTTGACTTTTGGTTTCAGAGGTCTCATTGCACTACTTAATAGCTTCATTCATGCAATTAGGAATTAAAAGAGTGAAATTACAATAGACCCAGCAGAAATCCAGAGGGTCATCAATACCTACTTAGAGAACCTATAAGCCAATTAAATGGAAAAAACAGAAGAAATGGACAGATTCCTAGATGTGTATGAATTACCAAAGTTGAACGAAGAAGACCTGAAAATTCTAAACAACCCAATATCAATTAATGAAATTGAAAAAGTAATTATAAACTTACCAATGAAGGAATCCCCAAGCCCTGTTGGCTTTCCTGCTGAATTCTAGAAGACATTCAGAGAAGAACTATTGCCATTGATGTTTAAACTCTTCAATGAAATTGAAAGGCAACCAATACTCTGAAATCATTCCTGGAAGTAAGCATCACCTTGATCCCCAAAGCAGAGAAAGACCCAAATAAAAAACAGAAATACAGGTGAATCTCACTAATGGGCATAGAAGCAAAAATCCTCAATATGATGCTGGAAAACAGAATGCAGAAGATCATCAAGAAGATCATACACCCAGAACAAGTGTAATATACTGTATTAATAGAGCCAAGGTCAAAAACCATGTGGTCATCTCAATAGATGCAGGAAAAGCATTCAACAAAATCCAACATGAATTTATGAAAAAAAAAATCCTTAAAAAATTGCAATTCTCATTACTTCAACCTGATAAAAGCCATCTATGAAAAACCAACAGCCAATATCATACTAAAAGGTCAAAAACTGAAATCCTTCACACTAAAATCAGTAACAAGACAACGATGTCCACTATCACCACTCCTGTTCAATATCATTTTGGAAACAGTAGACACAGCAATTAGAAAAGATAAATAAATAAAAGGAATAAAGATAGGAAATGAAGAAGTCAAATTGTCATTATTTGCAGATGACATGATACCTTATATAGAAGACCCCAAGAACTCCACCAAAAGTCTTCTAGATGTAATAACCAAATTCCGTAGAGTAGCTGGATACTAGGTCAACACACAAAAACCAATAGTTTTCCTGTACACAAACAACAGACTCTCTAAAAGAGGAACTGGAGAAACAATTCCCTTCACAATAGCATTAAAAAAATGAAATACCTAGGAATCAACCTAATGAAAGAAATCAAAGACCACTTTTCTGAAAACTATCTAGGACTCTGAAATAAGAGATTGAAGAGGATAGGAGAAAATGGAAGGACATCCCTTGCTCAGGGGTAGGAAGAACCAATAGAGTGAACATGGTCATACTTCCAAAACTGCTATATAGATTCAATGTGGTCACAATGGAAATTCCAGCAGCATACTTCACAGACCTGAGAAAACAATCCAAAAATACATTTGGACCAAGAAGAGTCCTAGAATAGCAAAAACAATTCTAGGCAACAAAGACAAGGTATAGGGTATCACAATCCTCAACTTAAAACTATACTACAAAGCTACTGTGATAAAAACAGCATGGTATTTGCAACAAAACAGACCTGAGGAACCAGTGGCACAGATTAGAAAGTGCAGAAACAACTCAAGACACACTCAGCCACCTCATCTTTGACAAAGAAGCCAAACACCCTCACTGGAGGAAAGATAACCTCTTTTGTAAATGGTGCTGGAAAAATTGGGTTTCAACTTGCCAAAGATTAAGGCTAGACCTATATCACTCACCATCCACTAAACTAAAATCGAAATGGACTAAAGATCTAAATATTAAAACAGAAACATTAAACTGTCTAGAAGAGAGGTTCGGTAGAACTTTTGAAGACATTGATGTAGGAAAAGATTTCATGAACTACACCTCAGTTGTACATGAACTAACACAATCAACACATGTTTCTCTTCTTATTAAAAAGCTTCTGCACAGCAAGAGCAACCACCAACAGAGTGAAGAGATAATCCACAATGTGGAAAAAATTTTTACTAGCTGTTCCTTAGACAAAGGTCTACAATGTAGAATATGGAAAGAACTTAGAAAAAATCAGACCTCCCAAATTTAAAGTCCCAGTTCAAAAACTGGCATCTGAAATGAATGGAAATTTCTCAGACAAAGAAGTAGAAATAGCAAATATATGAAAAAATGTTCAACATCACTGGCCTTTCGACAGATGGAGATGAATACAACACTGAGATTTCACCTCACCCCAGCAAGAATGGCTGGTATCATGAAATTAACCAATAACAAATGCTCTCAGGGCTGTGGGGAAAAAGGAACCATGGTCCACTGTTTGTGGAAGTGTAGACTGGTGCAATCACTATGGATTAGAGGTCCCATTTGACCCAGCTATTCCCCTGCTTGGTATCTTCCCAGAAGAATTAAAAGAAACATACCACAGAGATATATGTGCACCCATGTTCATAGTGGCACAGTCTGCAATGGCTAAAGCTTAGAAACAGACCAAGTGTCCATCAACTAGAGACTGGATAAGGAAATGTGTTTTGTTTTAAAATAAAATGGAGTACTACTGAGCCATAAGAATGAGAAATTAGAGATATTTATAGCTAAATGGATGCATATTGAGGCCATACTCTTAAGTGAAATACATAGGACAGAAGTGTAAATATCAAATAGTATCTCTGGTGTGAGAAACTGAAAATGTAAATAAAGACCAAAATGTATGATAGATAACTTGAAATGGGAATAAAAGATGAAAAGGAGAAGAAGAAGGGTGTGGAACAGGGGAAAGAAAAGAATGGAATGAAATTAATAAGAGAAAATGAAAAAATGGAAACCAAGCCTTTGTAAATAGAGAGGGGTGGAGGGGTTGAAGGGAGTCCCGGGGAATGGGGAAAAATAAGAACCAAGATATATTATGTACAGGTACAAATCTCCAATGATGAAGGTCATCATATTGTATACCTAAAATGTACCAATAAAATTAATTTTGTAAAAACAGTTTTATTTTATATTGAATTGTTCTTTTGATATTTGTGACTGAAAAATTTAAACATAAAATAATATCAGTTAGTTTTGAATAGTGTTGAAATATGTACTATAAAAACTATTCTGTGAAACCACATTTTTCCAGAGAAACATTTGAAGAGTAATCATGAGGTAACATACAACCATGATCTTAGGAATAATAAACCCTATTTATAAGTCCAATGTGTAATTAATTTTTAATAAAAATAAACAATTATTGACAATGATTAAAATATCATCAGTCTAAAAACCAATTCCCTTATTCTCCCTTACATTGATTCCATGCTGCCCTATTGTTATCCATTTCATATAAGCAGCTATTTCTATGTTAACCTGGCATGTTTTACACTTAGTAATAGTAACAATATAACTATGATTCCCATCTATCTTATAATGGCCATCACTGGAAAATGCACAAAATTTTCAGATAGGAAACTGATATGCTTGTATGTACATAAGAACCAAGTAGTGGAGTAATTAATAATAATGATAGAAGAGGAAGTGAAAGTTTCCTGGAACAAACTCTAAGTGAGAAACAACGCAATGTACTGTAAAGGTAAAGTGGTTGTTCTTAGCTTTGAGAACGGAGATTTCAAAAAGACTTAAGGTGCAAAAGTAGACAAATGCAATAGTGGGAGATATTCTCAATTATGAAAGAAGTAATTTGTTTAATGTTATTTGTTTAATGTGATAATTGAAAGGGAAGTACTGAATTTTGATGAAAGAGAAAAAATTTGGAAATAGTCACCTAGGAAAATAGAAATATTGATGTCTAAATTTAATGCCAAGAATTAAAGAGTCCATTTGAAGTTACTGATTATAAATTTCAGATGAAAGTAGTACACATGTTTTTTGCATTTATGTTTAGTGATGTTAATACATGTGACGAGAAGGTAGAATTTTAGGCTAAACAAGGATTATCATTTAACTAAGTGCTATGAATCTAGAAGGGATTTGAGACTTTTTTTGTGAGGGGTTGATTTGGATGATTATTCTTGTTATATAAAGTGGATAGGATGAAGTAGTGGTATGAACTAGGTCAGTAACAGTGAAAAACAGCAAGGAGCTAAAAATAAAAGACAGTCAAAAGTATATTTTGAATATTGTTGAGTTGGGGTATTGGAAGAAATTAGCTGGAAAATAAGAAGTAATAATCAGAATATAGTATTTCAAATGGAAACAATCTTTCCTAATATTCATTAAAGAATACTGCTTACAGTTCATTTAAACATAGTTTTACATAGGTGCATGTGAGTGTATCATAAAAGTTTAATAAAGGGCAAATTTCTGTAGTTGGACAAATATGATGGAGCACAAGTATAGCTCAAATGCAATGGCATAATTGCTAAATTGAGCTAATTTAGCAGGAGTAGGATTTATGAGCCATACATGATTATAAGAATATATGCCTCTTGGGAATTTTCAGAAATCCTGTGGAGGGCAATGTATTTTTTCAATATCACTGTAATAAAAGTTTAAGGCCATTTTGTTTCCACCTAAAAGAGAATCAGCCTAGCTGATATCTGAGATACATTTAGAATTGCCAACTCATTCACAGCAGTTAGTTACAGTGTTTTTTAACAATAAAGCCCAGAAGACAAAACCCAGTTATAATTAAAACATGGCCTTAAAATAACAATTACATCATCTATCAAATGATGTTTCCTAAAAGTCAATTAGAAGTTTGCTTCCCATTCTGTACTATTTGTTTGTCTTCATTTATCCAGAACACATGGTTACTGTTGAAGAATACTAGTGACAGTTGTCACTGTTAACATTTTTTTGTCAGATTTTATTTAATACACTTTCAAAATTTCACAATTTATTAAAATACTTTTAGGATGGTTTTTAATTTTCTAAAATTTAATGAATAATTTAGCAACTTATTTGTGTAGCACTGAATAACAGAAAAATACAGACATTTTGACTACAAGAAATAAAAAGGAATCACATTGGCCACCTGAAAAATAAAATTGAAACATACAATTTAAAATATCTATGGCCATAACATCCAATAAGAAGGAAAGGTCAAATGATATACTGAAATTTTATATGTAACACATATAGCAGGAAGAAAGGAACATCACTAATACATAGTGACTTTTTATAAATTGATGAGATAGATACATCTTACAGTATAAAATGAGTAATGTTTGTACAATTTGAGTGTATACAATTTTATTTGAATGATTTTAATTTTTTGTGAACCACATGATGTTTAGTATTGCTTCAGAGGTTTTTCTTATCCTGTGATATGTTATCATACCTCTTGCCTGGGGCTCTTTTGGATTGTTCTCTTCTTTCTAATTTGAAGAATGTATTTTTATACAGATTGATAATAATATTTTGCAATTATATATCATGAGAGTTTATCCCAGATGCAATACGTCTCTTAAGTGACTTAAGTATCTTAACCTTTTTCTTTAAGATAAAATGTAAAAATTAAAATCTATCTTTTTAAATATGAATAATAATTTTTCCCTTGCCATTTATTAAAAAGTTCTTACATACCCAATTTAACTGACTCATATCATGAATGCATAACATTTCTATTCTATTCTCTAGGTCAGTTTGACTATTACTGCTCTTTCTACTTTTGTTTTAATTACAAAATCTTCATAACGGATTTTGGTATTTTGTAGGACAAACCTGATTTCCTATTTTTAATCTTTAGGAATATCCTAGCCAACCAAGAAAAACTCAAATACTTACTAAATAATATTAAATGTGATAAAACTGTGATGAATATTAAAGTTTTTAAAAAAATGTTGCAGTAAAAGAAACTGTCATTAATCCCCCTCAAAATGCTCCCCTTCATTTTGAACACACTTGTCTCATTAGTCTTGCCATTTTCTGAAGTAGTTGTAAAAGTCCTCTTCATTCACTGGATTTTTTCATCACATCTCATAAGGATACACAAGACTTCCAGAACTGTTTCAGAAAATGGTAGGAAAGATGTGATAACTGTGTTTAAAGTGAGCAAGAGTATTATGAGTGGGATTATTTTACTGCAGTATTTTTTTTTGAGACAGGTCTCACTGTGTAGTTCAGGCTGGCCTTGAACTCACAGCAATCCTTCTGCCTCTGCTGGGATTACAGGTATGCTCCACGGTGCCCAGCTTTACCATAGTAAATTTATAAAATTTAAACATTCACCATATATTTTGATCACCTCTCTACCTGTAAAAAATATCCATAGAAATCCTATTCACAATAGTGAAATCCAAGAAATAACCTATATTTGGGAAATTAATGAACTAGAAAATTCAGTTAATATACTATTGATAGCCATCAGAATAAATGAATTAGGAAAACCATAATATAAGATGTTAATTGTAGGTACCAGCTTGGCTAGGCTATGGTGCCTGGTTTGGCCAAACACTAGTGTAGATATACCTATGAAGGTATCTTATAGACGAAGTTAGCCCTTGCACTCAGTTTACATTAAGTAAAGCCTAGTATGAGTGGGCTCTATCCACTCTGTTAAAGCCCTTAAGAGCAACTTTAAGCTTTTCAGGGAAGATGGAATTCTGCTTTATAACTGTAACATCCCCACCAGAATATTGAGCCTCTTAGTCTCCATTGGAGATTTCAGACTGCACTGTGACAGCAACTCTTATCTCAATTTCTATTCTGCAGAGCTGCCTAACTTTTAGAACCCACACTTATCTACTACACCCTCAATCACATCATCCAGTTCTGTGAAATAAATGTCTGTCTCTTAATCTATATAGATTTTGTTTCTCTGGAGAACCCCGAGAATAACAAATGAAATATAATATTTATGAAAAATAAAGAACTTAATGATTCACAAAAAAAAGACAAGTGAGTGATAAATTTGAGAAAGAATTCCTAACTAGTGGCTTGGAAAAAAACTGTAATATACCCAATAATGAAATAATTTTATTTCATATTTTCTCAGGATAAAAATAAGACAAAATATGATCATCAGCACCATTTAATAGTGTTATAAAAGGAGGAAAATATAAAAAATGAATATTTCTCTAAATTGCCAGGGATATTATGAGTACAATTTTATTATATATATACTATTTCATGTATTTACATTTTTTGATACAATCTGTTAACATTAGAAACCTATCTTCTAAATCATTACTAGTCTCCACAAATCTTTTGAAGATAAAGGAAACAATAGGAGAATGACTGGATAAATCATATTTACATGAACTCTATAATATATACCTCTTAAAACTGTATAAAAATGGTGGCTAAGGGCTTGAGGGAGATGATACTGAATTTGTTTATCATTTTTTTCTTATTTATTGGAAATTTGGAACAAGTAACATTAGAATTGTACTTTGAAATTTAAAAGGCATGATAATTATATATAGAATTATGAAAAGATATAAACTAAATATTTAAAGAAACAGAACTAGTTTCATTACTAATTCTTATTGAAGAGTATATTATAATAAATTCTAAATATCTTTTCTCTCAAACCATTAGAAAATATTGGCAACTTACATCTGCATTTCTATTTTTTAGTTTTATTTCTTTCTCCTTATATTATTAAAGTTGTTAATCTCTTTGAGTATTTCATTTTTGTGGTCATTATTGTCATTTTTTTAAAAAATGACAGTCCATGAACTAATGAGGAAAAGCCAAAGTTAGATGAAAAATTATGATTTAGTTATATTGCATAACAGCAGCAGATAAGCTTCTTATCATTTGGATGCGTTTTGTCTTCTCTAAATCAAGGCAAACATTTTAAGCTTTCTTTACTTTGTGACTCCATTGCTCACCCATCTAAATTTAGAGTTCTTTTGCTACATCTATTTAAATAAAAGTTATAAAAATATTAGTATATGCATGCTTAGACCAGAGCATGACTAGAAAATAATTATTTTTAAAAGTTGTTTTCAATTTTTCTTTGTTACCTCCTATGTTTGATTTTCAATCTGTGTATATAATAATTAACTTTATAAAGTCTTATGAGATAAATAAATGAATCTGATGCTAGAAAAATAAAAAGGAGAGTTAAAAGAAATGAAATATGTTATGTACATGTACCAATTCCCTACAGTGAATGTAATCAATGTAATCATTATTCAATGCAAAGATGTACTAATAAAAGTAAAATAAATAAACAAATAATCTCCCTTGATATTTTTTGAAAATTTTAATTTATAAACATTTAATTTAGTTTTAGTTGTGGGTAAGATAAGTTTCTGTTTCTTATGTGAAAACCATTATGCTTCATATTAATTCTTAGTGACTAAAACACAAGAAAATCAAGTTATATGAACTTTAATTTCAAAGACTGCTTATATGTCATGAATAAGACTTCTTTTAAGGTATGAAAGTTAGAAAACTCATTACAGATGGTTAAGCTAAGCAAGTTCATCCACATACACTTCACTCTTAAAAAAGGAAAAATTGTGACTCAATATAATATTAACGAAAACCTTCTTATTCAGTTATTAACAGGTTAAACAATGTATTTAATAATATCTATCTATTTTACTTGAACACATTTTGTGCAGCTACTGCCTTATTCAAGTGTATTAGTCACTATGAAAATGTTTGGTTGCAAAGCCAATAATATTGGTAAGAAAAAGTTTTAAATATATAAATACAAAGGATGTATTTGAGATGTCAAATTTTAACATTTAGATGACTAAACCTTTAAAAAATTACAAATAAAAAAATATATCAGAACTTTTTGTAAAGATCTAAAATGTTGCTGCTTTTGACTGACCGCAAGAGGCAAGGTTGATCCAGTAACATGTATGTTTCTGAGCTGGAATTTGTAGGAATTGTCTCCATTTTCCCCCTTTCTGTCTTCGTAGTGTTGTGGACAATGAGCTATGTGTAATTCTACCAACCTACCCCTAAATCTTCAGATTCTTCTTTGACAATGCCAAATCAAACTTGTGGGAATTTGTTTGTGTGCTTATGTGCTTATATGAAGATTAAATGTATAGTGGTTACAAAATGAGAAGATGGTGTATGAGCTATATATGCACAAAACAATATGAATAATTATAAACCTGGTCATCTTTTCATCTCATGAATTTTTCCCATAGAGATACTCAATTTTATGAGATTGAATGATTAGAGTCATATAAGCAAATATATGGCTGATTTTATTTCACAGGAAAAAAAGAGTTATTTCTGTGTTTTCTTTTTTTGGTACCGGGGATCGAACTCGGGTTCTTACACTTGCACAGCAGGTGGCGAAACCACTGAGCTAAATCACCGACCCTTCTGTGTTTTATTTCAGCTCGATAATCTAGAGTTGAAGACATCCAAGGCTATGAAAATTTCTCGTGAAGGTCACAGACCAACACTTCATAAAGTTAAACCAATCATTCAAATGGATAAAAGCAGGTTTGAGAACTAATAGCTTTGTCTTCCTGCAAACCTCACAAGGATTTGTTCATGCTGACTCCTTATCTTAACATGTAACACAATCGCCAATTAGTGTCAAAATTAGTGCAGCCATCACACTCCCAACTGCATTAACCTTATGTACTGGTTCAAGGAAAATGCAATTACTCTTCTTCTAAACTAATCATTAATTTCAAACTTATTATTAACTAATTTAATCTTTAAATTGGCATAACCTATCATGCTGCATATCAAATTTATTGCTGAAAGAGAAGGAAGTGTATTCGGATGTGTGTTAAAAGGAAAGCAAGTGGAAAATAGGATTTTCTTAAATTCAGAGAAAGCAGAGAAGCCATGCTTTTAACCTTGTCCAGGTCAGAACCATTGGAAAGAAAAAAAAAAGACATTATTCCTGTCACTTAAAACGAGGAATAATTTTTCTAATTCCCTGGCATATTAATGACCAACAATGAGTGTACCCCCTTAAGTATTTCATTTATTGTTTTAAATATGAAAATATTTCAGAGATTAGAAAGGAAATTGTTTGAATTAATTAACTGAACTGGTGCTCAAGGGATCTAGTACGAGATTTTCAGAGAGAAGCTGGGAATTTACAATAATGACATTTCTTTCATGGTTAGAAAATATAGCACTGTTGGGATTTGGAGGCACTCTTAACATTTTAGCTGATGCCTGTTGAGGGCTTAAGAACCCTCTGAAACCATTTATTTTATTCATTGGAGACTTCTCTCAATTACAGTATAAAAGGCAATACATTAAAATAGCCAGGCAGCCCACAAATTTCGTCATATAAGTGAAATCGGATAACTGGCACAATGAAAATTCAGAATCCAAATAGAAGCTATTAAAGTAATAGCATCATTTTAAAAATTCTTTTTGTAGGAAACGTAATGTGTAGAAAGATAAAACCAGAACAATGTTGTACATGGTTAGCTTAATCACATTTTCATTTCTCTTGTGAGTTACCAATTGCAAATGAGATTCCCCTGTGTTTAAGAAGCCATGCATGTGGTGTTTCTCCCCACAGACATGATACAAGAATTTGAAAAAGCATTTTGGTTTAACCTGAATCATGTAAACACCTAAAAGTGTAAATGCCAAGGTTATTTTAACATATGCTTTTATCGATTTATTTTTCTAGCTATTCATAATTCCCATTTCTACATTCAGTTATATATACTTTTTGTCAATATATTTATATCTATCATATCTATCTATGTGCCCCCTATTTGTGTCTAAAGTAATCACTATGCCACATAAAAACATACTTGATGAATTTGTTGATTTTGTATTTGTCAAATACATAGGCATAAATTTGTTTACAATATTTTCTTGCTATTCTTTTATATGTATAGACTATTGTGATATCACTTTCTCATTTTTTATTTTCTAATTTAGATTTTCATTTTTTCCTAATAGTCAAATTTATTGATTTCTTTAGTGCACCAATTTTGTCTTCTTTCTGTTTACAGACATTGACAATCACCCATCTATTTCTATCTCTATGGATTTAAATATTCTTGATATTTCATATAAATATAGTCAGATAATATGTGCTTTCTTTCAGTCATCATAAAGATTTTTATGCTCATGATGGATGGAGCAGTTCTTCATTTACTTTATGGCTAAATAATCATGTTTACCCACTCCTCCAATGATGAAGATTTGAGTCAATTCCACATTTTAACTAATATAAATAATGCTAAGCTTGTAATTTGTGTGCAAGTATTTATTTGTTAAAGATATTATTTTGTATTTTCCGTAAATAACTGTGTAAGCTATCTTTCTTTCCTTATTGATAATTCTTAATATATTTTCATTTGAACACAAGGTTCCATCAATCTTTCTGAACATTATACTTTCATTTTTAGTGTACTTTATTCCACTATTTTAATCACTTGTGCAATCTACATGTCTTTATTTCCCTAAGTTAACACAGTGTCATAACTATTCTCAGAAGTTATGAGATAACTGAATAATAATTATGAAAAAGTTATGAAATTCTTTTTCAAATAGTTTGGTTGAATTAACAATGAAGTAAAGCTCCCCATGAGTAAAAAACAAAATATGCAGTGAAAAATTAAAGAATTTAATATAGAGTTGAGGTCAAAGAAATGTGATTGTCTTGAAAAAGGTACACTACGACTTTTTGTATTATAAATATTATATGTGTATCATCAGTCACTAAAAATAGCAAGTTTAAGTTTCCAAGAACCCAAGATAATGTGATAATAATGCAGAGTCTATAAAATGACTGGTAAAGTATTTAAAATCTTGGAGAAATAGAAAAAAATTAGAACAAATAAAACATATTACAAAATAAAAGCAGATATCTGCTTCCTAACATTAAAATGAAGAGAAAATAAGCAAGCTGGAAGAAACCTGTATGCATATTATCCATACTAGAACACAGAGTTTAAAAATTTCAAAAAATCTGAAGAAAAAATTAAAAGAATGGGGACATTACAAGCAAATAAAATAGAAGCTAGGAAAGAAAGAGAAAATGTAACACAAACAGTTGGCTTATCAACTGAAAAGACAGAAGCTGGCAGACAGTGGAATTATTTTAGGGAAGTAACTTCCCGCCTGTTAGATGTGTCCAGTTTGTGCCTCACAATGCTGAAGAACAGGCTCAAGGACAAAGGAGGTAAAGAGTTTTGTTTAAAAAAAGTTCCTGAGAGGCAGGAGGGGTTCCAAAAGTGTGTTGTATCTGAGGCTCTTTTTCTAGAGTGTTTTATACAGAAAAATCACATCAAAGGTTCCTTAGGTTCAATCTGTAATCAACCTATAGAATTATAAGAATAGTCATTTAGCTAACTGATCCGATGGAAAAATAAGATGTTAGCAATGGTAAATAGCATGGAGAAGAACAAGGGCATTTCCAGAAGGGGTAGCAACGAGGGTCAGAGTGTGCTGGTCATCTATCTACATGTTTTTAAGGTTATTTCTACATGTTTCTTACATTATTCAGGCATACTGGACTAGATGGTTCTAATTACAGTACAGCTTTGGCCTGTTGTTTATTTCTGGGGAAGCTTGCAGTCCTAGCCAAAATGTCTCCTAGTTTCTATCAACTCTATACTCTACCACAGGCCTCGTTTTTCTCTTCTCTGGTCTGACCCAATCTTGGGTCCAGGCCCTTTCTAACTGCTTATTAGTCATTACTCAACTATCTGAAACAAAATGATACAGACAACCGAAAATTCCCTGCCAAGGGCTGGAAGAGACAATGAAAATTTTAGGATGAATCTCAGAAGAAGAGGAAAAATGATGGCTTGCACTAAATAAATTAATAGTTCTAGTATTAGGCAATGCAATACAGTACTTAGGTAGCAGAAAATAAATCAAAAAGTTAGGAGGTTACTAGAGGGGGAAACTGAAAAAATTAGAAGATTAGCCAGGCAAATATGTTCTGCAGAAGATTCTGAAGGAAGATGTTTATCAAAGCAGTAGAGGATGTGCTGGCGAGATGGCGCCGCATCATTCCAGACTCATTGGTGACTCTCCTTTATGAGCCAAGTGTAGGAATAGAAGATGCTGTTAAAATGGGATCGTTGTCCCTAATGATAGGATCTCAGAGTTATAGAATCCAAATTGTGATTTTTTTATGTCAAAACCAAAGTTACTGCATTTATCAAAATGTGCTACGAAATGAGGTTAACAATCAGAGCTTCATAATTTGTACCAGCAAAAGGCATGGTTAAGTGCATGGGGTTTTTCTAATGAAAAACGTGTATGTGCAGGACCAAGATATTGCTAAATTTTTATAGTAAAAATAAATCAGGAATGTTTGACCAAGAAGCTGGACCAGTTCTCATACAATTAATTCTTTTACTAAATGAAAGGGCCTTTCTTGATTAAGAAGGTGCCTACCACTCAAAAATAAGTATATTGCTAGTAATTTCTTCATTCATTTTCAGATAGAACTAATTGATACAATGGTTAATTTTATGCATCAACTCAACTGGGCCATGCTACCCAGATACAGTATTTAGTTGAACAGTATTCTTAATACTTCATCAAGGTATTTTTAAATGAGATCAACATTTAAAATCAATAAGCTTTGATTAAAGGAGATTACTCTCCATAAAATGAGTGATTCTTATCCAATAGAAAATGAGTGACCTGGAAGAAGAGAGACTTCTGCTAGCAAAAGGGATTTGGGGTTAAACTATAACATAATTTATTCCTTGGGTCACCACCAGGCTGGCTCACCCTGAAAATTTTGAAATCTGAAAATTTTGAAACTGGCAACTTTCATAATTATATGAACTGACTTATGTATAACTCTCTCTCTCTCTTTATCTCTCTCTCTCTCTCTCTCTCTACACACACACACACACACACACACACACACACCTCATTGTTTCTGTTTATCTGGAGAACTCATTTGGGAAACTGTTGATTGAAATAAAAGAATACCCAGACCCTATGATGCTTATTGGACATGAAGTCAAATGTTTTGCTCAAGGGGCAGCCACTGTGCTGAATTTGATATCTTTCTTACAGCAAATCAGTGGTGACATTAGCAGGTAACCATCTTGCCTTGAGTTCATGTATCAGTTAGACTTCTTATTGTTCTAATATGATACTATGATACCAGAAAACTTGAATATCTGCTGAACATCAAAATGGTCAACTATATCAATGAATGACTTTATATTAATCAAAAAATAAGTCAGAATTAGCTATCATATTGGAGGTCATAGTAAGCAAATGTACTCTAGCTGGTGAGAGACAAACTCTGAATAACCAAAGATCTATGATATCAGAAAAGATTTTGGCAGTTCACTTGTATGGTGTATATATCTTCTGTAAGGTAAAGAGTGTATTTTTGATTATTAGATTTTCCACTAGCAAGGAAAAAGTACAACACTTCTTACAGGCATATTTCTCCAGTTCTTGAGTCAAAACAGTGTGACACTCTTTGTCACAACTACCCAATGACAGAAAATGCAGTCAAATTTGAGAGAGACCCAGAACTAGAGCATATTTGCTACAGCTTTGGGCTAAGGTACAAGCATCTTGCCATTTAGCATATGTAATTTGGAAAGTCCTGTGGTATTAAAGGTATCTGCAGTGAGTAAGTCCACTATATGGAGCATAGGATAATTTCTAACAATACTACCACAAACTAGACCTTAGGATTCAGGAGTAGGTCTGCACTTCTTGTATCAATTCAGAAATTAGTTCTTGGTTAAAATAGAGACATCAGTAGAGACAGAGATAAAGCACTTTTAAAAACTCTGAGGTAGAGTCTACTAAAACTGAAAATATGCTTCTTGTTTAACCTTGAAATTATACTCTTGGTTTTATGTTCACAGAGAAAACTTATATGCATAAAGATTCAAAGCAGCATTATTCCTACTTCTAGAATTCATCTAAATGTTCATCAACAGAAATTTGGGTTCATGTATAGCCATATATATGTATACAGTGGAACACTATACACAAGGAGATTGAATGAAACATGACTTTATGCACCAACTTGAATAATTTCTATGCATTAATATGAAGTAAGATAATCATTCTTAAATCAATATATATTATTGGTGCCAATTATATGCATTTCAAAAGCAGGCAAAACTAATCTATAAGTTTTAGAAACGAATACACTTGTCACCTTGTCTAGGATAACTAGTGGGGGTATTAAGAGAGTGTGGGTAAAATGATAATATTCTTAATATCTATGTACAATATAGGGAAATGGTGTTTATGAACATGTACACATTCATATTCTTAACATTTTTGGTACCATGTTAATTTAATAAAATTTTACTGTTTTATAAGAAGTATAGAGGATATATATTTTTATTTATATTTATCTATATATATCTCTTAATATGTTTAATAATATATATCAATATATTATAGCAGAGTAAAAAGATACAAGTAATCCTTACAGAGTTAATAGAAGAAATTACACTAGATATTTTTTTGGTATTGGGGCACCATGCTATATTACTAGCCATTTTTAATTTTAAAAATTTTTTTGAGATGGGGATTTGCTAAATCCCTAAATTACTCAGGCTGGCCTTGAATTTGTAATCCTCCTGCCTCAGCTTTCCAGAGTTCTGGGATTAGAGGTGTGTATCACCAGGTCCTACTCTACAATAATTTTTGAAAAATAATATTTCTCAGATTCAAAACCCAAATAATCCACTTTGGAAGTATACAACAAAAATGGCCAATATACACCTTGAAAATAAGTCAAAGGTGATTAGGTAAGTAAATTATATGAGGCGTAAACTAATGATAAACATTATGAAGAATAAAAGAAGACAGGAAAATATCAAGGGTTACTTTGGAACACAAAACATGAACAAGTACTTCTCTTGCTTGAAGGTAGCATTTAGCAGGCAAAATGATGATTAAAAAAGGAACTGAAAAAAAATCTGATGGGAAGTCACTAAAATTTCTCTCCCAGTAAATTTGAAAAAAATTCTGAAAATATCATGCATTTTTAAACATGTGAAAGAAAGGGGAGTTATTATCCTAACATACATAGAATGTAAATTGTTACGAGTAATTCAATAGAAATATGGTAGAATCCAAAAAGTTGTAGAAAACTATACTATTCTTCTGGTTGAAATATTTCAGGATAATATGAAAATTAAACAAAGCAAAACTTTGAAAAAGAGTAAGCTGTAAAATATAAACATACAGGGCCGGGGATTTAGCTCAGTAGTTTCGCTGCCTGCTGCGCAAGCACAAGGACCCAAGTTCGATCCCGGGTAACAAAACAAAACAAAACAAACAAACAAAAATGAACATACATAAACGTGGGTTTTTTTGGGTTTTTTTTTTTTTTTTTTGGTACCGGGGATCAAACTCGGGTGCTTGTGCTTGCGAAGCAGGCAGCGGAGCCACTGAGCTAAATCCCCAGCCCACATAAATGTCTTTTTAATTACATAGGTTTGACTAATGCCATTTTTATAATAGAAAAAGAAAACTTGAAAATATTGATTTCAATAAAAGTTATCTAAGAAAATTGACATGAAGTGCTCATTTCCATTAGGATTGTGGAATAACAAGACTGAAATTTTATCTACCACTCTGTTAATAAAAAAGTTGTTAATCACATAGATCCATTTTGAATCAAAGCATAAATTTTAAACTATTGCCTTTGCAAGTTAATCTTTTTAAAACATTTTTATTGTTATATTTATTTTGTTCCACTTGATAAAACTGTAATTAATGTTAACATTGAAATACACTTAAATGGCAATGATATGAAGTGTTGTTTGTACATCTGGAAAATTTATTTCATATAACAAAAAAACCTCACTTTCAAAAATGTATTGGAGAGAAGATGGATTATTATTTATTTGAGATGTATTGGTAGAAAAAAGATGGTTACATTCTTAAAGGTCAATCAATAATTTTTTGTCAATGAAATCAAATTTAACTTACAAGAAATAAAGCCTCACATTTTAAATGATATTTTGTAAAGAATTCTTTGTATTTAAAGTTTTGCATAAATAAATTACCTATAAGAAGACAAACATAATGTTATAGGATGAATTCTTAAAAGAAATGAAATTATCTGTCTCTTTTTCCAGATATGGATAAAGTATTCCCCAGCCAGAGTTGATAGAGATTCACTATGCTGCTTCAAGAGAAATTTTTCATCTATAGAACTTAGAATTAAATAAAACATCATGGTGTGATCTATATCAGCACATGAAAAGAAAACTCTACCATCCACTTTGGTAGAGTTTGCCATTCAAAGACAAATACTCACCAGGTACAACTGTGTGACTGAGCTCAATGAAATGAAGGCCTATTTTTAGCTTAGCTCATTTGCTCCATTTAAAAAGGCATGGCTGAGCTTTGTTTTCATAAGATGATGGCTAAATAGCACCAGCTACAGCCAAAAACAGAAAAGGCAATCATCTCTATGCAATTCTGCCAGTAATGCCTCTTGTTCTTCCCATTATGGATCTGTTTTGAACAAATCCTGTCAAATAGTCACAACCTTGCCAGAAAGGAGAGAGGCACTGTTATGAACCATTGATCCCCTAAGACTCAGAATACTGTCTGTGAATGACTAGACTTCTAAAGCAACATTCCTCTGGTAGTGTGATGAGAGAAAAGACATTCTATCATATCTAGGAATTACCCAACTGGAAAGAACTCCAAAAGTTGTTCTGTGCAATCACAGTGAACTTCACATTTAAAAATACTATATGAAGCAAAATATTATATTGGCATGCAATTTATTTATCTATATTCCTTTTTTCTGTAAATAGGCATTCTGATTTCTTGTAAATTTGAGAAACTTTCTTTGAAATGCGTGATAGGTTATGTTTAAGAAGATTTACTCTTCTCAAGCAATCAGTGTTACAGGACTCACTTTCTTTGGACAATGTTCATTTTCTGTAGGTCTCTTAGAGTCATAGTCTAATTCATAAATAGGTTTGCAACTAATTAACAGTATCACAATTCACATTTAAATTTTTTGTAGTAAATGCTTTCAAGAAGGGTAGTAATTTAAACCCAAATTTAATTTTTCCCAGACTTATCATTAAAATATGTCATTGAATTGATAACAAGCTTGTTTTTGTTACACCTGAGGAAACTTTCATTTTTAAACTACTATTTTCCTTGATAAATTCCTAAGTATGAATGTCATTGTGTAGATTGACGTGAGAGATTGATAGCTTCAATAGTATTCCATTCAGTGAGAGCATGTTGTCATTCACTAGACTACCCTGCTCAACAACTAAGTTATGATTATTGTATTTCAAGAAAGAATAATATGATTAAAGAGATAAATGTGTAGAAAAGTGGTCAGAACCTCACTATTTTTAATAAAGTGTGACATCATAAAATAAAATGGGGTAGGGTAGAATATGCTACTTGTTTAATATGCTAAAGGAATGTATGTGAGGTCATAAATACATTCCTGTTTTCTTCCTTTACAATGAAAACTAAGTAAAATTTTGTTCCTCTTTTAGGATGCCAAGCTGCTACTTTAATTTTATGCTGATAAAATGAATATGACTGGTCAATAATCAAATGAAAATAGTATCAACAGTTTTGATTCTACTACTGGCTATGAAGCAGAGCTATAAAATGAGCCAATAAAATTCAAATTATCATGACAAGGATGAATCAATATCTATCAATTATTACCATCCATATTAATGGCCTCAGTTCACCAATCAAAAGAAGTAGACTGGCAGAATGGATCAAGAAGCAAAATCCAACAATATGCTGTGTAAAAGAAATACACCTAACTCAAAAAGAAATTCATAGCCTGAAAGTAAAAGGATGGAAAACAGTTCTCCACGCCACAGGTACCCAGAAAAAAGCAGAGGTAGCAATTTTATTTGCAGACAAAATAGATTTCAAACCAAAACTAATTAAAAGAGACAAAGATGGTCACTACATCTTTGTGAAGGGAACAATCAAGAGGAAGAGATGACAATCATAAATATATATGCACCAAATACGAATGACCCCAACTAAAGAAAATATATATTAATGGACATGAAAAACCAAATAAGCACTAATGCAATTGTAATGGGGGTTGTCAATACCCTACTGTCACAGATAGATCATATAGACAAAAATATCAACAATGAAATTCTGGAACTGAACCAAGCTTTTGAACAAATGGACTTAATAGATGTCTACAGAGTGTCACCCCACAAAATCACAATATACATTATTTTTGGCTACACATGGGTCATGCTCCAAAATAGACCACATGTTAGCTCATAGAGCATGTTTAAGTAAATGGAAAAAAACCTGAAGTTATCCCCTGTATATTATCAGAACATAGTGCAACAAAATTGGAGATCAATAGCATAAGAAACCACAAAAACCCCCAAACACATGGAATTTGAATAACACTCTCCTGAACAACCAATGGGTCACGGAGGAAATTAAAGAAGAAATTACACAGTTTCTACAAGTAAAAGATAATGCCAGTACAACATACAGGACTTTATGGGACACAATGAAAGCAGTTCTATGAGGGAAATTCATATCAGTAAATGCCCATATTAGGAAAACAGAGAGAAGTCAAATAAACAACCTAATGCTGAACCTCAAGCTCCTAGCAAAAGAAGAGCATGACAAACTCAAACCTCATACAAGAGAGGAAATGATGAAGATCAGAGAAAAAATCAGTGCAATGGAAACTAAGAAAATGATATAGAAAATCAATGAATCAAAGAGTTGGTTTTTCAAAAGAATAAATAAAATTGATAAACCCTTAACGAACCTTATTTAAAAAAGGAAAGAAAGTCTCAAATCCGTGCAATTAAGAACGAAAAAGTGAAGTCACATCAGATCCTGCAGAAATCCTGATCATCAATACCTACTTTGAGAACCTGTACTCTAAGAAAGTGGAAAACACAGAAGAAGTGGATAGATTCCTAGATACATACTGTTAGGTATTCCAAAACCCCTGCAAGAATAAGCCTCCACCCCACCCTGTTCTCTTCCCATAAAGGCAAACAGATCTTCCACATAACTAAGGTTCGATTGCTCCTAGTTAATGACCTCCTACCTAGTTAGGACCTTTTCTGCCCCACCAGTTTCCTGACCAAATGTTCCAGTAAGATAGGGACCTCCTGGAGGATGTCACTCCATCCCACCAGAAGTTCCCATAAGATAGGGACTTCGTGGAGCCTATTACTCCATCCCCCAACCAAAACTTGTTGGTATATGCCCTAACCACAGTCACCCACCCCCACCAACAGACTACGTGCTCTCCCACATGCAAGAACACCATAAAAGTCTCCAGCTCAGCTCATGCTGCTGTGGGTCTCCATTTTGTGAGTCAACCTGGCAGGCTGCAGACTGCCACCCCAATAAAGCTTGCTGCTTGAACATTTGTGTGCCCCTCTTTTTTGGAGACCCTTTCACATACCAATTGCCAAAGTTAAATGAAGAAGATATAATAATTCTAAATACTCCAATTACAATCAGTGAAATTGAAAATGTAATAAAACATTTACCAACAAAGAAAAGCCATAGTCTTGATGGCTTCACTGCTGAAATCTACAAGACATTTAGAGAAGAACTATCACCATTACTCTTTAAACTCTTCAATGAAATTGAAAAGAAGCAATACTTCCAAATTTGTTCTTGGAAACAAGTGTTACTTTGATTCCAAAACCAGGCAAAAACCCAACCAAAAAAGAGAATTAAAGGCCAATCTACCTAATGAACATAGATACAAAAATCCTCAACAAGATACTGGCAAACAGAATAGAGAGGATCATCAAGATCATACACCCTGACTAAATTTGATTTATCCCATGGATGAAAGGATGGTTCAACATACATAAATCAAAAAATGTACTACACTATATTAACAGAGCCAAGGACAAAAACCCTATGACCATCTTATTAGATGCAGAAAAAGCATTTGAGAAGATCCAACACCCATTCATGGTAAAACCCTACAGAAAATTGGAATAGAAGGTCTTTATCTCAACTTAATTAAGGCTATCTATGAAAAACCCACAACCAACATCATATTAAATGGTCAAAACCTGAAAGCATTCATGCTAAAATCAGGAACAAGTCAAGGATGCCCACTATCTCCACTCCTATTCAATATAGTTCTGAAAACATTAGCCACAGCAATTAGACAAGAGAAATAAATAAAAGGAATAAAGATAGGGCAGGATGTAGTTAAACTGTCATTATTTGCTGATGATATGATAGTCTACATAGAAACAAAAAAAAAACTCTGCCAAAAGACTTCTAGACTTAATTGACAGATTTGGTAGAGTAGCTGGATACAAAGTCAGCACTCAAAAGACAATAGCTTTCTTTTTCACAAATAACAGACTCACTGAGAGAAAAATCAGGGCAACAATTCCTTTCAAAATAATATAAAAAATGAAATATCTAGGAATCAATCTAACAAAGGAAGCAAAAGACCTCTTCACTAGAACCAACAGGACTCTGATAAAAGAGATTGAAGAAGATATAAGAAAATGGAAAGATATCTCTTGCTCCTGGATAGGAAGAGCCAATATAGTGAAAATGGTCATACTTCCAAAACTGCTATATAGATTTAATGCAATGCTGATGGAAATTCCAACAATATATTTCACAGAACTAGAGAAAACAATCCAAAAATTCATTTGGAACCAGAAGAGACCTAGAATTACAAATGCAATTCTAGGCAACAGAGACATGGCAGGGGCTACCCCAATCCCCCACTTGGAACTAACTACAAAGCTACTGTGATTAAAACAGCATGGTACTACCAACAAAACAGACCTGAGGATCATTGCAATAGATTAGAATGTCCAGAAACAACTCCATACATACTCAGCCACCTCATCTTTGTCAAAGGAGCCAACCGTCCTCACTGGAGGAAAGGTAGCCTCTTTAATAAATTAGAACTAGACCCATAAGGGCTGGGGATTTACCTCAGTGGTACAGCTGCCTGCCTTGCAAGTGCAAGGTCCTGAGTTCAATCCCTGGTACCAAAAAAAAAAAACAAACCAAACCAAACCAAACCAAACCACCAAAAAAAACTAGACCCATATCTATCACCATGCACTAAATGAAGATTGAAGTGGATTAAATATCTAAATACCAAAACAGAAACATTAAACTTGCTGGAAGATACATTAGGTAGAACTCTTGAAGACGTTGGCATGGGAAAATACTTTATGAACAAAACCTCAGTAACACGGGAACTAGCACAAAGAATAAACAACTGGGATATCTTCCTACCAAAAAGCTTCTGCACTGCAAGAGAAACCACTGACAAAGCTAAGAGACAACCTACAATGAGGAAAAAAATTTTTAGCAGCTGTACCTCAGACAAAGGACTACTGTCAACAATATATAAAGAACTTTAAAAAAATCAGAATCCCAAAATTTAAAGACCCAATTCAGAAATGGGCATCTGAAATACAGACATTTTAGACAAAGAAGTACAAGCAGCAAATAAACATAAGAAAAAATGTTCAACAGCACTGGTCATTGGACAGATGCAGATGAAAACAACACTGAGATTTTACCTCAACCCAGAAAGAATGGCTGCTATCAAGAAATTAACCAATAACAAATGTTGCTGGGGTTGTGAGGAGAAGGGAACCTTTCTTTCTTATTAGTGAGAGTGCAGACTGTTGCAAACACTGTAGAAATCAGTATGGAGATACCTCAACGAACTAGGGCTAGAGGTCCCATTTGATCCAGCTATTCCCCTGCTGGGTATCTTCCCCAAAGAATTAAAAGAATCATCCCACAGTGATGTACGTGCACCCATGATTATAGCAGTAGAGTTTGTAATAGCGAAAGCTTGGAAACAGCCTAAGTGCCCATCAACTGGAAACTGGATAAAGAAGATGTGGCTTTTTTGTATAAAATGAGGTACTACCCAGCCATAAAGAATGAGAAACTAGAGACATTTATCGCTAAATGGATGCATATTTAGGGCATAATCTTAAGTAAAATAAATAGGACTCACATATGTAAAAACCAAATAGTTTCTCTGGTGTGAGAAACTGAAAGTGTAAATAATGATTAAAATGAACAATTGGTAAAATGAAATAGAAAGAAAAAGTCCAATGTGATAGGGGAAGTGGGAGGGGTAGGGAAAAGGAAAGAACGGAAAGGAAAAATTATGAGAAAAGGAAAAAATGGAAACAAACTCTTTGTAAATCGGGAAGGGGGGAGGGGGTGAAGGGAGGACAGAAAATTGGGGAAAACAATAACCAAGATATATCATGTAAAGGTACAAGTACCCAAAGATAAATGTAAATGTATTGTATACCTAACACATACTAGTAAAAGAATCTAAGGGAAAATAAAGAAACTCATAGACTGAAACTTAAAGGGTATACAACAATACTCCAGGGAACAAGAAGTCGAAAAAAATCAGGACTAGCTATCCTCTTTGCAGATCAAGTGGATTTCAAACCAACACTGATTAAAAGACAAAGAAGGGCCAGGCTTTAGCTCAGTGGTTTGTCTGCTTGCCTTGCAAGCACAAGGACCTGAGTTCGATCCCCAGTACCAAAAAAAAAAAAAGAGAGAGAGAGACAAAGAAGGAGACCACATCCTTGTAAAGGAAACAATCCAAGAGGAAGAGATGACAATCATTAATATATATGCACCAAGCAGTATTGTGAGCAACTATATAAAACAAATACTAACAGACATGAAAAGTCATACGTACACCAATACAATAGTAGTGGGGGACCTTAATACCCCACTTTCACAAATAGATATAGATCAACTAGACAAAAAATGAGCAATGAAATAATAGAACTCAATCAAACTCTTGAACAAATGAACTTTACATGTTTACAGAGTGTTCCACCCCACAAAATCAGAATACACTTTCTTTTCAGCAGCACATGGATGGTTCTCTAAAATAGACCACATACTCACTCATAGAACATGTTAAATAAGTGCAAAGGAATTGAAGTTGTCTCCTGTATATTATCAGACCATAGTGCAATTAAATTGGAGTCAAACAGCAAAAGAAACCTCAGGACTTTCATAAACATGTCAAAACTGAACAACACACTTCTGAATAACCAATGGGTCACAGAGGAAATTAAAGAAGAAATCAAACAATTGCTACAACTAAATGCCAATGCCAATACAATATATCAGAATTTATGGGATATGATGAAAACAGTCTTATGAGGGAAATTCATAGCAATGAATACTCACATTAGGAAAACAGAGCTAGCTCAATTATGCAACCTGATCCTGAACCTCAAGCTTCTAGAGCAAGACGAGCAAGACAAACCCAAAGCTCATACAAGGGAGGAAATTATAAAGATTAGAGGAGAAATCAATTCAGTGGAGACTAAGAGAATGATACAAAAAATTAATGAGGCCGAGAGTTGGTTCTTTGAAAGAATAAACAAAATTGATAAAACCTTAGCCAACCTTATCAGAAAAAGGAAAGAAAAAGCCCAAATCCATGCAATTAGGAACGAAAGGGGTGAAATTACAACAGACCCAGCCGAAATCCAGAGGATCATCAATACCTACTTTGAGAACCTATATGCCAATAAGATGGAAAACACAGAAGAAATGGACAGATTCCTAGAAACTTATGAATAACCCAAGTTGAATGAAGAAGACCTAAAAATTCTAAATGACTCAATATCAATAAATGAAATTGAAATGTAATTAAAAACTTAGCAACTAAGAAAACTGCAGTTCCTGATGGCTACACTGCTGAATCCTACAAAATATTTAGAGAGGAACTACTGCCACTACTGTTTAAACTCTTCAGTGACGTTGAAAGGGAAGCAATACTCACAAATTCATTCCTAGAAGCAAGCGTCACCTTAATCCCAAAAGCAGAAAACAACCCAACCAAAAAATAAAACTATAGACCAATCTCACTTATGAACATAGACGCAAAAATCCTTAACAAGATACTGGCAAATAGAATGCAGAAGATCATCAAGTAGATCATACACCCTAACCAAGTGGGATTTATCCCATGGATGCAGGGATGGTTCAACATACACAAATCAATAAATATAATACACTATATTAATAAAACCAGTAACAAAAACCATACGATCATTTGAATAGATGCAGAAAAAGCATTTGATAACATCCAACATGCCTTTATGATAAAAACCCTACAAAAAATTGAAATAGATGGCCTCTACCTCAATCAGATAAAAGTCATCTATGGAAAACCAACAACCAGTATCATACTAAATGGACAAAAACTGCAATCCTTCACACTAAAACCAGGAAAAAGACAAGGATGTCCAGTTTTACCACTCCTGTTGAATATGGTTTTTGAAACATTAGCCACAGCAATTAGACAAGAGAAAGAAATAAAAGGAATAAAGACAGGAAACAAAGAAGTCAAATTGTCATTATTTGTAGATGACATGATACTCTAAATAAAAGAAGATACCAAGAACTCCACCAAAAGTCTTCTAGACTTAATAACTAAATTTAGTAAGGTAGCTGGATACAATTTCAATATGCAAAAATCAATGGCTTTTGTGCACATGAAAAACAGACTCACTGAGAGAGAAATGGGGCAATCCATTCCTTTCACAATAGCATCCATATATTGAAATACCTAGAAATCAAGCTAACAAAAGGAATCAAAGACCTCTTCTCTGAAAACTAGAGCACTCTGAAAAAAGAGATTGAAGAGGATATCAGAAAATAGAAAGACTTCCCTTGCTTCTGGGTAGCAAGAATCAACATAGTGAAAATGGCCATACTTCCAAAACTCCTATATAGATTCAATGCAATCCCAATTGAAATTCCAGCAGCATACTTCAGACCTTGAGAAAACAATTGAAAAATTCAGTTGGAACAAGATGGGACCTAAAATAGCAAAAGCAATTGTAGGCAACAAAGACAAGGTAGTGGATATCACAATCCCCAACTTAAAACTATCCTACAATGCTACTGTGGTAAAAAAACAGCATGGTACTTGCAAAGAAACAGACCTAAGGATGAGTGGAACAGATTAGAAGATACAGAAACAACTCCAGGCACACTCAGCCACCTCAACTTCAACAAAGGTGCCAAACACCCTCACTGGAGGAAAGATAGCCTCTTTAATAAATGGTGCTGGAAAAATTGGGTTTCCATTTGCCAAAGACTAAAACTAGACCTATATCTCTCACCATACACTAAACTAAAATTAAAATGGATTAAATATCTAAATATTAAAATGGAAACGCTGAACCAGATGGAACAGAGCTTAGGTGGAACTCTTGAAGACATTGGTATAGGAAAAGATTTTATGAACAAAACCTCTTTTGCCCATGAACTAGCACAAACAATCAACACGTGGGATCTCTTCTTGCTAAAAAGCTTCTGCACTGCACTTGTAACCACCAACAGTGTGAAAAGACAACCCACAATGTGGGAACCAATTTTCACCTGCTGTTCCTCAGACAAAGGTCTCCCATCTAGAATATATAAAGAATTTTTAAAAAATCAGACCTCTCAAGACCCAATCCAAAAATGGGCATCTGAATTGAACAGATATTTCTCAGACAAATAAGTGGAAATAGCAAATAAACATATGAAAAAATATTCAACATAATTTGTCATTCAAGAGGTGCAATGAAAACAACACTGAGATTCCACCTCACCCCAGAGAGAATGGCTGCCATCATGAAATCAACCAATAACAAATGTTGGAGGGGCTGTTGAGAAAGAGGAACCCTACTCCACTGCTGGTGGGAGTGTAGACTGGTGCAACCACTGTGCAAATCAGTATGGAGATACCTCAAAGAACTAGGCCTGGAAGTTCCATTTGACCCAGGTATTTCCCTGCTTGGTATCTTCTCCAAAGAATTAAAGGAATCATACCACAGTGATGTATGTACACCCATGTTCAGAGCAGCACAATTTGTGATAACTAAAACTTGGAAACATCTCAACTGCCCATCAACTGGGACTGGATAAAGAAAATGTGAGGTTTTTTTTTTTATTAAAATGGAGTACTACTCAGCCAAAAAGAACGAGAAACTAGAGACCTTTATAGCTACATGGATGCACATTGAAGTGATACTTTTAAGTGAAATAAGTAGGACACACATTGTGTAAATACCAAATAGTTTCTCTAGTGTTAGAAACTGAAAATGTAAATAAGGACTAAAAGGTATATTAGATAATGTAAAATAGGAAGAAAAGGTACAAAGGGGAAGGGGAAATTGGAGGGATAGGGGAGAAGAAAGAAGGGAATGGAATTAATATGAGAAAAAAATGGAAACAAAGTTTTTGTACATAGGGAGGGATGGAGGGGTTGAAAGGATGACAGAGGAATGGGGAAGAAATAAGAACCAAAATACATCATGTAAAGGTACAAGATCCCAATGATGAATGTCATTTTGTTGTATACCTTAAATGTACCAATATAATTAATAAAAAAAGAAAAGAAATATTTATTGAGTATTAGTTGTCTATAAAACACCCAGCCCAAGTGGAGGTCCCTGTTGGCCAAGGATATAAGTCTAGTGTTTTGTGAGAAGCTTAGGGAACAAACATAATTTCAGTGCCAATGTCACATATGTAGAAATCAATGCCTTTATGTGAATGAGCCCCTTCCCTCTCCACAGATAAATACAGAGAAAGGCCGCATAAGAAACAAACCCTGAGTCTCTCCTACATAGATGTAGTTAGGAGGAAGAACTAGGGAAGGAAACCCTGGAGACTCTGAAGTAACTGTCTCCTGGCTGTCAATAAAGTCTTTAAAGAAGAACGGGATCTACCACTGCTGAAAGAGAACAGATATTTCCTTATTTGTAGTTGGCATACATTCTGATAAAGTTCCTTAAGTTGAAAATTGGTAGGTTTAAATATATCCATTACACTTAATCTACAGAACATCATTGCTTAGTAATATAGTTCACTCTTGTGTGCAGACTGTCCACTCTGGAGATTACATGGCTGGCTGAAAGCTGCTCAGCATCAAAATTATTACACTGCATATCACTATTCTGAGAAAAGATGAAAACTTGATATTCAAAATATGGTTTACACTGATTCTCTGTGTCATTTGCACTATCACAAGATAAAAATAAATTCCTAAATTGAACCACTGTTCTGTCAAGAACAGTCTGTACTGGCAGGGTTAATTTTTATGAAGCAAAATATGGGAGGACCTTCTTCAGTGCAAAAGTGTAGATGTATTATTAATGTAGCCTTGCAACACACTGTGAAGAGGCAGAATTTTGTGATAAAAATGGGGCAACACTGTCAGGAGGGTAATGCCACAAGGATTTCTTATGCTTGTAGTCCAGGTTGACAAAGGAAAAGCAGTAGAGCTGTCAGGAGGGAGAGGGGATTTGTAAATCCAGAAAGGGTTCAAGAACCCATAAGAATGGTGTTAAAAAGGAATTGGAGAGCAGTGATTAAGTTACTAATGTGTGCTTATGTCATATTTTTCATCTACATTGTGATAGCTCAGATTTTATTGATTTGCCCATCTCTTCAATTTTAAGGAAGGCATTGTTATATGAGCTGTAAGTATTAAGATTCTTACTTTTTCAGTCTTACAAATTATTTCATTTCCTCTATGCGTGTCCACACACCTGGTTAAAGATGGTAGTGTCCTGGCCGACATGCTCTAATGCAGCTACTGTTAACAGGGAAGGGTAATTGTGTAATTTATTTTTTCTCTTGTCAAAGAGAAAAATATATTTTATGTTAAGTGAACAACCGAGTTATAGAAAATTATTATATAATTAATAATAACACATCATCTTATATACTGTTCAGATACAACTTCCTTGGCTTTCATAAAAGATCATTTACTGGGCCGGGGATTTAGCTCAGTGGTTTCACCGCCTGCTGCGCAAGCGCAAAGACCAGAATTCGGTCCCCGGTACAAAAAAAAAAAAAAAGAGAGATCATTTACTGGAGTAACGCAATTATATAGTGTAAGCTTTGTCCTCGTGTTACATTTGGAAATATGAAAATGCAAATATGACAAAATATTTCTATTAAAACAAATAAATTACTGTTGTGTTTTATAATGCAAGAGCACATAAAATAGCATTTTATATTCAGAGAAATGTAATTTCTTTTTTGTGCAGATTTATACTATGTCAAAGGAAACAAATTTAAGGCAATAGTGAATGTTGGAAATGATGACATTTGGTTTATTTTCCAGGTTATTACATATGTGAGACTATTTAATTTAAGGAAATATCTTTTAAACTATGTTCCAAAGTGAAAACCTAGAACAATTTATATTTCAAAAATAAATAACATATTTGAAGTCAGCTTTATGCAAGAGATATTAGAATGCCAAGACCTACTTATATCTCAGATAGTGAATGACATTTTACTTCTACTTATTTTTTTTCCTTTCAAATATGGCAGCAATTTGCAATATATGATCTTGTAACTAATCAGCACTCTTCTAATATCTTTCTTGTATGACAGCTATAATTTCCAAGACTTTTCATTGATGAGTGAATTTAAAAACATTATTTGTTATTTGTGCTGTGTCTGGCACATATTTGTTGAATTATGATATTTTTAAAAGGCTAAGTCAGCACTGTTTAAAAGAATGGTATTTTGTACTCTCATAGTCACGTTTGTTGACTATTTAAATAGTCTCCCTCCATCTGGAAAGAAATACCTAGATGTGAGCATAACCTCAGATGCCATGACGTGCTCAGGTAGAGAGTTTCCCCTTCTGTTTATGTTGTGTCATTCTCTACTCCTTGGGTTGACATGGTTTGAAATTCTCTTGCATCACCAAAAGATATTTCTATTCCTTTCTCAAAGTTGATGGTGTTGTCTTTTGAATCTCAGTATTTAAAAAAAGAGTGAAAGTGTTAATGAATAAGGAAACTAAGGTATCAATTCTTTTTCCTTCCTCTAAGATTTTAAGTTAAGAAGATAACTATAGGGCTGGGGATTTAGCTCAGTGGTTTCGCCACCTGCTGTGCAAGCTCAAGGACCTGCGTTCGATCCCTGGTACCAAAAAAACAAAAACAAACAAAGAAAATAACTATAGGTATTCTTACATGAATCATATTAAGTACACATAACTAGATTGCCCCTCCACATGGACTTATGACAAGTAACCTGGAAGACTTGGAATAGATCAAGACTCTGAGATAAAACAGCTAGTTGATGCCATTGAGGCTATTGATTATGCATTTTAGACATTCACCAGTTACTACACTGACTGTTCCTGTTTTTCAATTTAAGTAATTGACATAACATTTATATTTACATTGAGAACTTTTTTATGTTTTATAGGACAATGACTTTCAGCTTGATTCTAATATGAAAGTACTCAATCAATGTAAATATAATAGCAATGTTACCTATTTCAACCTTAAAAGACAGCCAAAATGGCATATATCTACATGTGAAGTGATGAAAAGAACATTGTCTTACTATTAGAAGTATTGACTTATTTTCTAATACTGAATATACCATTTATATTTTTGACTATTCTATTATAATTACTTTCTCATAATAATTAGATAATTATTTCACACAAATATTCTGATGCTTGAGTAAATACATCTGAAAGGAAAATTTTCAACTTCTGATTATAGAGGACACTAGATAAACATTTTATCTTATGGGTAACAAATTAGTGCTTTATCTTGTTTCAACCATATGTGCTATCATAAAAATATTAGGTTGACAACTGAAATATTGTCATGAACAGGTTACTTTTGTATTTCTAAAATTGTCTCTAATGGAATAGAAAAAAAATTGTACATATTTAATTTTGTGCTTTGTATACTGTATGATCTAAATAAGTTTGAACTATAAGTTCTCCAATAAACAAGTATTTCTTGAGCACCTACCCTATATTATTAACTCTTTCAAACATTGGAACTACAAAGATACCCATTCAGTTTCATATTTAGGAAATCAGATAATAAATAATAACCAAAAGAAGACTACAATAACGTCAGATAAATGTTAGGTACTGTGACATAAATTTAGTAATGAACTGGTTAAGAACTAGAAGTAAGTGAGATATGTACTTTGTTTAAGGGATACTGAAAATCTGAAGTGATCATAGAGCTATAATTTTATGATACTATTTTAGGATTTATGGGACCAGTGCTGTTACTAGAATTTTTATTACACTAAGGTATTTACTGAAATATAGTAGATTGAGATTTTTTAAACTGGACTTTAAACACCACGGAGTTGGTCAGTCATATTTTGGAAAAATTAACTTTTGGGTTAAATGTGTATTCTAGAAAATTGGCTTCTACTTTTCCTACTCATATTGTTGCTTTATTTCAGACCACAATTATGTTTTAATGATATTGGCTTCCCAAATTAAATTCTTTAGAATATAGTTTTCATTATTCTTTCTTTTATTACATATTACATACATTTTACTGTTCTCTCTGGAATCTCTGCGGAACTTGGAGGTTCACAGAAAAAAAAAGTCCTTTGTGGAAATAGCAGTTATTTTCTATGTCCAGTCCTAGTTGAGTCTTATATCATATTATTGAGCTCTGAATTTTTTTCTTAACTTCTATGCTTTTAAAAATAACCAGTCTAGTGCAGAGTGTTGTAATATTTATAATTTTGATTGCTCTGACTATTTAATGTGGTAAATGCTATATAAGAGTCACAGATGAAACTCCACTCTGGCATCAGTGCAGTCTCAAATAGCACAGTAGTAATGGTGGGGTATCTTTCATCTGCAAATGTTTTTTGGCCATGGATAGGCACACTGACAATAAAGTATTCTCCTTACTAACCTTGGCAAGTGTGTATTAGCTTTCCAAGTTTCATTTTTTGTTCCTTTACCTTAACAGATTATTCAACCATGTATTGTGAAATCAAGGAAATCTATTTGCAATTTTAAAGTTAGTATTTGAAGGGATAATTTTACAAGTTATTACTGGTTGACAATGTTAATTTTTCAAGTAATTTTTATAAATATAGATTCACTTAGACATTAAAGATGAACTTTTAAAAAAATCGTTCTTTTAGTCTTATTTTCATTGTTCTCCTGAACAATGGTTCAGCTAAAGCTATACAAGGCTAGATATTATTTTAGCCTTTGCATCATATCTAATTAATCTGTATTTGGTCCAAAATATTTCTACATGTTTTATTTAAATGATACAGAGTTGCTTAATAATCAGCTTCTGTATTTCTCTCTTTCATCATCCTTTTTTTTATCATTGTCTTCTGTTCTTTATTTCTTCCCTGATTTACATACACTATTCCAGTTCTTCCTAATAGGCATCATAAATTAGTACTCTGACGTTTATATAACTTAAAACATAATTAACTAGTAATGAATTCAAATGAGTATGAAGACTTTTTAAAAAAATTTACTTCTCTCTTCAAAATCTGGAATATAATGATACCTATGTATTACATGTAGACATATTACATACTATATAGATTAGACAATGTATTTTAATAATATTGAAGAACAGTGGTATACATAAATATAGTAATAACAGCACTTCAACATTTATTATGTGGAAGTGACAAATATTTTCTTATACTGATAATTACATATATATATATGCTGGAAAAATACATAAACAATAAAAATTATGATTAATATAAGCTGAGATTTTGGTATCAAATTTCAGTTTGTCTTCTCCATGCATTCTTGTCTCATATTGTTTTCTATTGTGACTGTATGTTTATTTTCGGTTTTCTTTTTGCTTTGTTTTGAATCGTTGTGCTTGTAAGTATTCAGATTGTTTTTAGGATAGCTGTGAATAATTGACTGCCCAGAAGTTTCTTCCTACAAGTCTGTATTTAAATACATTTACAAGTGTTCCAAATGGAGTAAATATCAACTTCATCATACATAAAATAGAAACTATTTTTTATTTATTTATTTATTTATTTATTTTGGTACTGGAGATCTTGCATTTGCAAAAGCGGCAGAGGCTGAATCCCTAACCCAAGAAACAATATATTTAACTCAGGGTAATGTTTGGAAAAAATGTGTGTAAACACCCACTATATTGTTTTTGTCAAATAAAGTAGGCATTCAGAAAATAGTCTCTATCCCAATTCCTAAAAGAAAGCAAAAGATGCGGAAAACAGAAGTCAAATTTTACAGAAGCAATTCTGTGGTACAGTGACATGCTTTTATTAATTATATTAGGAATTCGGTATACAGATTTGTAGTTTGTTAGGCTTCACCAAAGACAAAGCGTTTGAAGAAAAAGAATTCCTGCCATTAACAGAGCACTCTTAAAACATTTAAGTAATGATATTTTTCAGGAGCACTGGATGGAGATATCACTCTGGAGATAACAGTGTGATCTTCATTTCCTCCAGAGTCTAAGCTTTAAATATTTAAGTGCAGTTAAAGGATTTAAAATATGGAAAAGAAAGAAGATTTTATCTTTTAATGATGTATTCCACTTAGCTTACTCTATTTTTTGCATTGGTGCTTGCTGGAAACTCTCAAACAGTTATTATTTCAAGATCTCTCCCTAGGTGATTTATACAAGTGATTTCTAGGAAATCTATAGAGGCAGCTTAATTCTCCTGTGGGACACAAGGTCTATGCATCAGAATACATTTGTAGGGTGAGTCTCAGTAATAAAATTATCAGACAGGGACAATATTTTTCACTTGATATTTATTGTGCAGTCTGAAGATCTCACTGTGATCAGTTTACCAAGGGTTGTTCCCTGGATCTGAGGTCATTTAGTTATCTCTCCCTCATTTATTGAGCACCTACTATATGTCAACACTGAGGTTCACTATATAAAGGCCGCATAACATAGCTTCTACCTTCTATTTAAATTAAACAAACAAGTAATGTGAACATTAACAAAGCGAATGTAAGTGAAGAAATTTGTATAGTGTATTTTGAAAGTTTATAAGAAAATTATCTATTCAAAATGATTGAAGAGTGATGTGAAAGTATTAACCCCCCAGTTATATACAGTGGACCCTTGAGTTATGACAGGCCTGACATATGAACAACTTGGGTTACAACCATCATTCTAGTTTAACTTACAAACAAAGTCTTGAATTATGACTGGAATGTGGGTTACTTTTGCTTCCAGGTGGTCTCAGATACAAATTTAACCCTTAAAGAGTTCTGGAAGGAACATTACAACATCCTTTCCTGTGTGAGGTTGAGAAATCCTGGGCCAATGTCTCTTTAAGGACACTGAGATCTGCTTGTGTACAGGAGAGAAACTTTGAAGGTTGTGTAGAGGAGCCTGAGCCTTCATGGACTAACTTGAGTTACAACCAACCCTCAAGAACAAATTAAATTCGTAAGTTAAGGGTCCATTGTATATTAGGGGATGAATAGAATTTAGTTAAATGCCAGGGATTGTCTTGAGGCAATGGGCAAAATAAAAATCATATATACATAAAAATGATACATAAATGAGAAATAGGAGATAAAGAAATGCATAGGCAACTATGGCCTAGATTACAAATGTTTTTATATTCCATACCAAGACTGTCTACTTAATTTTGTTGTGAATAATGAGAAATTGCATAGTAAAATTTAAGAGGGTTGGTGTAAACTTATCTCTTTCTCATTACTATGCCAAAAGGGATGTCTCAGGCAAATTTTGGGGGAAAGTGTCTTCATCTATATCATTTGAGGTAGTTAATGGGATAATATATTTCCACATTTAGGGATATTTGTAATTTAATTGGGTGTTGCTGGTGATATAATGCCTTTTTTCAATGAACAATCTATATTGGTGGAAGACAAAGACAATGTAAAATAAACGTTGTGACAAGGAAATCTTTTCTTTTCACTCAAATAAAACCCATCCCTCCTTCCTGCTGTGTTTTCTGTCTTTAGCTCTATATGTAAACCGAGTTCTACTCTGTTGATGGCTGTGGGCCTTTACCTGAGTGTTGAAAATGCTATTTTCTCTGTGCGTCAGTCTCTGACTTCTTCCTTGGTTAAGCTACATCACAACAGGTGTTTGGTTCATGCTGTGTTGGTGCTGAGGGCTGTGAGACAGCAGCTCCAGGTGATGGTCCTGCTCAGCTCTCTTCTCCTCCAAACATTCAGTAGCAGAGAGGAGCCATCCTCCTTTGTCAGATCAACCATATTACTCATCGTGTCGCTCAGGGTCAAGTCACCTATGCTGCTGCTGTAAGCCAGAAAGCCGGGGTTCTAAGCCTATTTTAATTTAACCTATGCATACTATTGTCTTCATTTGCATATTTAGAATTTATTACTTTCTTTTCTTTCATTCTTTAGTGGAGAAAATATAGTCATATTTTATAAGAATAGTACTATTTTCCTCTGACATTAATTACAAGTAAACCTGAGATTTTACTTTTTAAAACAACTTACTTTTATTATACAGTTAATGTTGCTGTTTGCTGGTTAATTAACTATGTATAGGCCAGGAGACATAGCAGATCATATTGCATGGGAAGAATCAGGGTTTTTAAAGGACATTAGGAATTCGTGGATAAGACAGGTTCTGGAATCATTAAAGTCAGTGGTGGCCCGTTAAAGATCAGAACTAGAGGTAGGTATTGTTAGAACATTGCAAGATTTCATAATCATGAGTCCCCAAAATGTAGTAGGTTTAGGAGATGGTATTTTACTGTCAGAGTCAAGACTGAATATTATTGTAAAAAAACCACGATGTCCGATATACAGAGAGTTATGGAGATATTTCAGCTTGAAGTCTCTAGGAGCAAGGTAGATAAGCAGGCAGCCAAGTTTTGGCCTAAAATCTTCAGTTCTTAACAGTTAATCATGATAAGTCAACCTGACTGAATTAGGAAATATGCACGGAATAGTAAAGGACATATCTTCCTGTATCAGATGGGTCACAGAGGGGTGACCTTGGGTACTACATATGGCTCCTGGCTCACTCCACTCTGGTGCTGTTCCCTTGCTCTGCTTCCCAGCCAACATGAACTGCATATTTTTGTTTGAACTTATCCTTCCAAAATGAGGTTTCTGCCTTGGAACCAGCTAACCATGGACTGAATTTGCTGAAATGGGGAGACAAATTAAACCTCTTCTGTAAATTGAGGGTATGGAAATTGTGTCACAGTGAAGAAAATTGACTGATACAGAAAATTTGTATAGGAGAAGTGGTTCAGAAGATTTGGAACTGGTTTGTGGGAGGAGTTTAGAAAAATTTTCAGATCTGTGTTAGAAAAACACTAGAAATGCTTCACTCAGAGCCTGATGGTTGATTTCTATCAGAACTAAGAGGAGCAAAATGGGGAAAATAAAAGGCAGGGTCATGAGGTTTTAGGTGGAAATGAAGACTTTATTAAAAACCAGTCTAGAAAGCATGAAACCATGGAAAAAGATTCTCTCTACATTTGCCCAAATTTTGAGACTTTGAGGGAGATTGAGATTAAGGGAAGTGGACTAATTCCTATGGCAAAGAAAATTTAAAGGCAGTCCAATATTCATGCTGTGATATGTTTAATGCTGGGTTCAGATTTTTAGCACAAGTTTAGGGTAAAAAGCAGAGCAAAAAATTTTGAAAATCTTACATTTTTGACATAAAAGGAATCACGTGTAAGGGGAGACCAAAGGACGTGAGGTTGTTGAAGAGATCAATGATGCATAAAAGGTATTCTCCATAGTATTTCCACTAAATTTGCCTGTATATTCCTGAAAAAAGCTGACTGGGTTCTCCTTAGTGAAATGCAATTAAGAGAAAGCTCAGCAAACTACAATTGATCCTTGTGCCAGTTAATCTTAATTATCAACCTGATTGGATTAACAGAATACTGAAGAGGGGATAGGATAGTAAGTATGTTGCATCCATCAGTGGATTGATACACTGATGTTCATAACTGCACGTGCTTTTGTAAGGGGGAATCCAGTTGGAGAAGTGAGACACTGGGCAGGATTTTGGAGGGTATATCTCTGGAGTGTACTTTTCCCATGGGCTTTGCTTCTCAGCAGCCATGAATTAAACCCCATTGCTCTGCCATGCCCTTCTGCCATGATATTCTGCTTCACCTCAGTCCAAGCAATAGAACCAGCTGACCATGAACAGAAACCTTCTTTAAACTGTGCATGCCAGGCATTTTGTCCCAACAATGGAAAAGCTGATTAATACAGTTCTCAATATTTACAGATTCTATATTTGCAAACTTGCCTATCAATAATATTTATTTGTACCTTCACCATCATTCATTAAGACACAGAGCTGTGAAAAATTTGAGTCACCCAACACACATCTTGCTAGAGTATGGTATGCCTCTTTCTCGTAACAGGTCTGATACTCCAAAATCAGTGGCCATCTCATGTTCTATTTTTTTTTTTCAGACAGGGTCTCACTGTATCTTCCAGATTATCCTTGAACTCACTATATAGCCCAAGGTGACCTCAAACTCACAGCAATCTTCCACCTCAGTTTCCCAAGTGCTAGGATTACAGATGTCTGCCACCACACTCAGGACCATCTCATATTCCATGTAGTGACACATTTTATGTGTCCTTTTTTGGAGTCTGTATTGTTCTAAATAGTCTCAAAGTCTAGGGTAAAACTGCTGCTTACTTTTCCTAAGTGCAAAAACTTGTGATGTGTCTTAAAGAGAAGATATATGTGTTAGATTAGCCTCATTTAGACAAGAGTCACTGTGCTGTTGGCCACTAATTAAATGTTAATATATGAAAAATATAAATATCATGTTTCTTTTAAAGAGAAATACACATAAAACACAGTATTTATTTATTTATTAGTCGATAAAAAAGTCATGGCAAGATCCTCACAGGAGCTTATCCTTATATTTGTCTGGGAGCAGTGGTCACAAAAGCTGCATTCATATTGACTTTATGGAACACAACACAACTACTACAGACAACAAATATATAACAAGCATTGACTGCGTAATTGTGGTCTCAGCTTTAGTGTCTAGATACAGCAATTTTTCCAAAGTATATTAACAAGGTTTCAGGTGCTTAGTATGTGACCACTGGTATGGTGTATGTTATTTTATATCTAATTTTAAATAAATGAATTTCAGGGACAGTTTGCATTCTAATGGAAAAGAACAACCTTCATTTTAAAATTCTGTTTCAAAGCTTTCTATCTTGGCTACCCTCTCAGAATATGGTTCACAAAAATACTGATCACTAGAAAATTCCACAAACTATAACACTAATTTTATGAATCAAACACATCAGGCTAATCAAACCATGAAGGCAAAGAATGGATAGCTTACTGAACCTTGGTAAGGGATATACACTCTATCGGATGGGAGATTATCTCTATTTTTTGACATTCTGAATATTTCCTACTTTAGAAAATATTTACATGTTCAGTGATGATGACAGAATATTTCCTCCAGAATAAAAGAAACATTGCTTCATCTCATATCCTCACTGCAAAGAAATAATAAACAGTATATCTCTTTGGATCCTGGAGCCAATAAAATCTCCACCTATAAATTTATCAAATGACAAATATGGCTAAATTTTAGAACAGTCTCGAGTAGGAAAAATTGTGTAAAAAAAAAGAAAAAAACCAGGGTGCCTTGCAAGTAGTCCCATCACTTAGGACATACAATTTAGGAGACCCCCTAGTGTTGGAGGAAACAAGAGTAGGAAAGGATAAAGTGCAGATTCAATGGCAAACCCATGGCAGCAAACATAGTTTTACATGAGCGTTACCCTCTTTTTCACCCCATTTTTGAAGAGGCAATGCCATTCCATCTGCAGTAAAAAACAGTAAAAATCTTCTTTCCCTTGGAGAACAAAGAGTTATCTTAATCAAGGACACCAAATGGTCATATACTTAGAAGTTTCTTTTTTATTAGCGTGATGGTAGCCTACCAAATTTTATACTTAAAGGGCCTGAAAACAGTCTATAGATCCAGGTTTGAGGACAAGAAGAAGCAGAATTTATGAGTGGGCTACAGACCCAGGTGAGTAGTACTTGACAAACTCATGGCAGCCACTGTGATTTTACCTTCTTCTGTTTATACCATTGTGTGAGGTTATCATATGACCAGCCAAAAAAGGAAAGAAACAACTGGAATTAGTTCATTGTCGAGTCAAAATTGGTACAAGATAAATGATTGCAGCTGCATTAGTGTCACATTCTTGAGTACTTTGAAAGATGATTATGATGAAGATGTTTGCTTGGTGGAGAACCTGAAGCAGTATGCGTGGTAACACACTTTGTGTAGAAGTTGTCTGAGGTAGCAGCATACATTGATTCCCAGAAATTATTTAATAGAAAGAGATTGTGAAAGGGTAAAACTGGAGTATGGAAGAAAAGGAAGTTAGGGTACAGACATATGAGCAGATGTATGAACATAAGATGTGGAGATTTTATATTAATTATCACCAGAAAGTGTCCATCAGAGAACAGATACTAAAACTCCAAGCAGGAAAAAAAATGACTTCTTTGGTTAACATTATCTTATTTTATTGGCTGTACCAGACCAGGCCTAATGGTACTTGCGTGGAGTGGCCACAATAACAGCTATGGAGAATATGAGTGAAATCAGTGACATTGACTACAATTTGCTCTGACAAATATGACTAATATTGTCTTCATATGCCATTCATTCTGACTGGTAGAGATTCCATTGGTGTTCCCTGATATATCATCATTCCCTAAGGATCAACAAGTCACCATTGTATAAAATGGTCAGCTATATTAAATCTTTTCCCTTTTGGAAGAGTCAGTGGTTTGTCCTTACAGAGATACACAGCTCTCCTGGGTATGGATTTGCCTGTCCTGCCACAGGGGCTCTGTCAGCATCACTATCTAGGGGCCTACTTAAAGCTAGCTTCACGCACAGAGAATTCTACATCACACACATTGAACCAGGAGACCAAGTACACACAGAGTAACATATGGGAATTGAGAAATCATCATGAAATGTGTTGACAGTATCATGCAGTACACCATCTAGAAGGTACTGGAATAACTTATTACAGATGCAGGTAAAAAACCTAGTTGAAGCCAATATTATGACAGGACGGAGCTTTAAGAAAAGAGTGCATACACTAAACTAGAGATTTCTCCACTATGCTGTACACCAATAAAAAAAAATCATGGGTCCAGGAATCAAGAGACTAAAAGAATCGTGGTCATTCACATCAACATACTTAATGATCAATTAGGAAAATGTGTGTTATCTGACCATAAAACTTAGAACTTCCTAAAGAGGGACACAAGATTTTCATAGTCCTATAAGCTAGAGCTATTCCCAGTGTTCTTTAAAAGTTTGTATGTATGCTTTCTGGTTTCAAAGTACATGATGAAGAGGTTGCATCCAAACACGGGTAGTTAACCCTCATCAGCAGGAGGAGCTATGGCTGTCTTTACACAGTAAAAGCAAAAAATATTATTTGTCCACATAGGTGCCTGCAAGTGCTTTCTTGCTCCACTAAAACTGAATGGAAAAATGGTTCCCTCAAGCTTCTCTTTCTTAGCCACTTCCTAAAACTTGGGAGAAATGCACTGATGTAGTACAAGTGGTGGACTTTGACAGCATTGAAAGAGAAATGACTGAAGGGAGCATGGTTGACTCTCTTAGAAAACCACCATAATTTTCACACCGAGAATGTCCCTTGGTCTGGTGTGAGCTACTGCTAAGGATGGTAGGGAACAAGTGTTGGTCTAGTTCTTCAGTATATGAACACTCCTACTAAGTTCATTTGGTTCAAGAATTCACGATTGGTGTGACTAAAAGTCCTTAGAACAGTGCCAAAATCTGAGATACTTCTTACCTAATCCTTCCACAAATTGTTGTCGGGCCTGAAAATCACTATATAGCCCAGGTTAGCCTCAAACTCACAGCGATCCTCCTGCCTCAGCCTCCCAAGTGCTGGGACCACAGGTGTATGCCACCATGCCCTGCTACTTTCACTTTATTCTTTTTTTAAAATTTTATTTTATTGGTACATTTTAGGTATACAATATAATGACATTCATTATTGGAAATTTGCACCTTTACATAATCTATCTTGGTTCTTATTTTTCCCAATTCCCCTGCCCTCCCTTCAACCCCTCCTATTTACAAAGACTTTGTTTCCATTTTTTCATTTTCTCATATTAATTCCATTCCCTTCTTTCCTTGTCCCTACCCCTCCCACTTCTCCTTCCCCTTTGCCCCTTTTCTTCCTATTTCACATTATCTATTATACCTTTTAGTCCTTATTTACACTTTTGGTTTCTCAGACTAGAGAAACTATTCAGTATTTATACATGTGTGCCCTATTTATTTCACTTAAGAGTATCACTTCAATGTGCATCCATTTAGCTATAAATGTCTCTAATTTCTCATGTTTTATGGCTGAGTAGTACTCCATTTTATAAAAAGAACCACATTTTCATTATCCAGTCCCCAGTTGATGGGCAATTCACCTGCTTCCAAGTTTTAGCTATTACAAATTATGTTGTTATGAACATGGGTGCACATATATCACTTTGGTAGGATCCTTCTAATTCTTTGGGGAAGCTACCCAGCAGTGAAATAGCTGGATCAAATGGGACTTCCTCTCCTAGATCTTTGAGGTGTCTCCATACTGATTTCCACAGTGCTGGCACCAGTCTACACTCCCACCAGCAGTGGAGCAGGGTTCCTCTTTCCCCACAGCCCTGCCTGCATTTGTTATTGGTTGATTTCATGATAGCAGCCATTCTTTCTGGAGTGCAGTGGACTCTCAGCACTGTTTCCATTTCATCTCTCAAATGACCAGTGATGTTGAACATTTTTTTCATATATTTATTTGCTATTTCTACTTCTTTTTCTGAGAAATGTCTGTTCATTTCATATGACCATTTTTGGATTGGGTCTGTTTTTTTTAAGTTCTTTATAAATTCTAGATAGTAGACCTTTGTCTGAGGAATAACAGATGAAAAATTTTTCCCACATTGTGGGTTGTCTCTTCACACTGCTGGTGGTTTCTCTTGCTGTGCAGAAGCTTTTTAATAAGAAGGAATACCACTTGTTGATTGTTTGTGCTAGTTCACAGATAACTGAGTTCATAAAATCTTTTCCTACACCAATGTCTAGGAATCAACCTAACAAAAGAAATCAGAGACCTCTTTTCTGAAAAGCATAGCACTCTGAAAAGAGAGACTGAAGATAATATCAGAAAATGATAAGACATCCCCTGCCCCTGGGTAGGAAGGATCAACATAGTGAAAATGGCCATACTTCCAAAACTGCTATACAGATTCAATGCAGTCCCAATTGAAATCATAGCACCATACTTCATGGAACTTTAGAAAATAATCCAAAAATTCACTTGGAACAAGAAAAGACCTGGAATAGCAAAAGCGATTCTAGTTAACAGAGACATGGCAGGGGATATCACAACCCCCAACTTGAAACTATACCACAAAGTTACTGTGATAAAAACAGTATGGTACCGGGAAAGAAACAGACCTGAAGACTAGTGGAACAGATTAGAAGATGCAGAAACAACTGCAGGCACACTCAGCCACCTAATCTTTGACAAAGGAGCCAAACACTCTCACTGGAGGAAAGATAGCCTCTTTAATACATGGTGCTGGAAAAGTTGGGTTTCAACTTGCCAAAGACTAAAACTAGTCCTATATCTCTCACCATGCACTAAACTAAAATCTAAATGGATTAAAGACCTAAATATTAAAATAGAAAGGCTGATCCGGCTCGAACAGAGGTGAGGTAGAACTCTTGAAGACATTGGTGTAGGAAAAGATATTACGAACAATATTTTCACATTATTCTTAACAAGATTTCCCTCAAATCTCTTCCACTTATAATTCCATCTTGATATCTGCTTCTCAGAGGATCCGAAGTAACACAATGCCCAACTGCAAAATGGTTTCTTATGTGTCAATGTAACCTGGTAAAGTGTGCCTCATACTACAAATTAACATATAAGTATAAATCTGTTCACTGTGATTGAAATCAACTTTCTCAACAAAGTTTTTACTTACTAGAAGTTTTTTTAAAATGTTATTGCCTCAAAGTTGTACAAACAGCAAATAAGTATGTAATGGGAACTGTCACAAATTTCTGGGATATACTTACATGAGTATTTCTATTGATTTTGAGAACCTGTTACACACAATACTGCAAATGGATACATAGATAGTGGAAGATTCCTATAGTGAAATGCCAACCTACAAAGAAAATTGCCAAATATTAAATTTGATAAATTTCATAAGCACAACAAAAAAAGAAAACATCACATAAATATATTAGTTTATATAATGTATAATGCAAATAAAAACTCAAACATCTTTTTCATTATTCAGAAAAGCTACTAAAAATCAAGTCAAATATCACACATAATTCAGCAGGGTGCTAATTCAAGAGATAATAAGAATGTTGTAATCAGACAGTGTTCAGGTGATGTGAATATTGTGGGTATATAGATATACAAGTCACAGTTATTTTTCAAACAAACACATAATGTACTCCATATGTGATTTTTTTCAATAAAATCACCCTGTAGTCATAAAACTGTGCATGCATCATGTTATCAGGAATAGTACAAATGCTTGAAATGAAATCTTGATAGGAAAATAAGATTAATCAAAAGAAGTTTTTAGACACAATTTATTACTTTTCTAAATTCATTATGTTTATTGGTACATTTTAGGTATACAATATGATGACATTCATCATTGGGAATTTGTACCTTTACATGATATATCTTGGTTGAATAAAAATAATCTCACAGCCATTTTTCAATGCAAAAATAAATAAAACTATGCATTATATATAGAATTAGACATTTGAAAACAAACTAACAGTATAAATGCATGCATATTCTTAGTAAGAGAAAAAGAGATCAAAACAATAATAGCCTAAAATATTAACAATGTATATGGGAATATTCCCCTCTTCTCTTTCAGCATATATATATATATATATATATATATATATATATATGACACAAATTTTTTCATTGTTCTGTTTTTCAGTAAGAAGTACGGCCTATACAATCATCAGAAAGTTGATCCCATACATATTTATTGTAGCAGCCATCTCACACTGAAGGTATGTACAACATTCAGTAGAATCAGCCATGGTCTCATGCCTAATGTGATTATTTCCGGGAGCAGGTAACTGAAACCTGGCCCCTCAGGGAATCAGATCATCAATTGTGACAATTGTGTGATTTTGAGGTAATCCCTTCTGGGAGAACAATATGAGAAAATTTTCTCTGTGGATAAAATGAGCTGATGGGCTCCCTGGAGATGAAAGGAGATAGGAAGGAAAATTAAAGTTTATAAAAATGTTAAAAAATCAAACTATCCATTGCTTAGTTTTGCTAGGAACTGTTCTATTGACCATTGTACCTGACTTCTGCGGCAGGTAGAGGAATTAAAACTTACCCTCCCTTAGTTCCTTTCAACATATTTATGACTTGAATGAGCACTTCTAAAATTCTGGCTTAGAAAGATAAACTAGTAACAACAAAAATTAAATTTGTATATTTATTGTGCAATTGGACAAACAGGAAAACAAAATAAATGACCTGAGCTTTTGGCCTCTCATGTTTCTTCTTATGTCTGTACCTAAAGACAGTTGATTCAGACATTCTGAATCAGAAATGATGTGAAAAACATCAGGTATGGATTAGAGATCCATTATGGACCAAGACTGTGACATAGATTCAGCTTGCTTCTACTGTTTAGTTTTCAAGTAATCTATAAAGTTCAAGTTGTCATGAATAGGGGAAGATGTGCATGTTATTAGCCATCAGTAGCAAGGTTCAGTGAGCTTATTATGGTTGTACTCCTACCCTTTCCCCTGAAAAGTCCCATTCATAGTATCACAATCAGAACTGCCTCACTTTTAAAAGAATTCAGAAACAATTTCTTATTTTATATTAGTTTATTTTTCTCTAAGAAATACTTTCAGTGTATAGAACAATAATAAGAAATAATTCACCAATGAAAATTATTATCCTTGAATGTGTGACAAAATTATAAAAATAGATGCTACATTGAATCCTCTCATTACCAGAGCCAGAAACTCCACATCAGAGATCACCAATTGATCCATGGACTTGTATCAGATCTAGGAGTATACATCATGTACAAGCATAGCAATTGGACTTCTACTCAGAATTTGAAATTTGAGGAATCTGCATTTACATCAACTAAATTAGTTTTTTGGGGAGTACCATTACATAATGCTGTATTTCAAACAAAATGTTCTGATATTTTACTTTCCCCAGTCATGACTTACTCAGAGTTGTGTGAATGTCTCAGCGAGGGCACTAGGGAGGCTCCAAGCAAAGTTTCCTATTGACTGACTCCCTAATCCCTTAGGAATGGGTCAAATTTAGAAGGCCCATGGCAAAAATAAACCCTAGTGGATTAAAAAGAATTGCACTTGTAAACTGTCAGTGGTGTTTGTGATTTCACCAATGAAGATCTTCAATTATCTATTGATAGATTAACATTAAAAACTTTAATTTTCAACTTTAACTTCATCAAGGTATTTAGATTTTGTTGTTGCTTTTATTACAATTTTCCTTTTTTCTTCCATAAGTCATCAAAATATTCTAACAATTTGTTTCTAAAATACGTTAACATTCAGAGTTCATCATTAATATGTTGTAAATATTTTGCAAAGTACATTATAATTTCTCTTTGATGGATTATCAGATTTATATTTAGCATTTGTGGGATATCTTTTTTAATCAGACATATAAAAATATGAGATTATTCTCAGAAGTATTACATGTATGCTTTGTTTTCTGAATATTTATATATCTAAAAATTGATTTTACCTTATCTTGAATTATGTCATAGCCAAGTAGTATATTTTAAAACTTCTAACCATATCTTTCAGTACCCCAATTTTGGTTCATTGACTACTTTTTTAATATCTAGTACTGATCATTAAAAGTCTGATGATATCCTACTTCTCTTTCCTGAATTTATTTTGTTGTATCTATTTGAAAGCATTGGCTTTGTTTGTGGTTGATTTGTGAATTCTCTTATTCAAGTGTTTTGCAAAGGTATCAATATAGGCAGCATATGTATTTTGTGCATAATATTCAAAGGACTTTATAAATAGACTAACTTAATTCTCAATAAATACTTCATGCAGATATAGTAATTCATATTTTACAGATGAAAAAGTTCTCATTAACAGATGAATGGACAAAGAAAATGGGGGTATTTATACACAGTGGAATACTGCTCAGACATAAAGAAAAAAAATTGGACTCACGTGTAGGTAAACATATGCACCTTGAGATCATTGGTAAGTAAAATAAATCAGAAACAAAGGTTACATACGCCATGAGTTTTTCTAATATGAGAAACCCAAAACATAAATAGCTTAAAAAGCAAAATAAAAGATAGATGATAAGAAATAGGAAAGTAGATTTCATGGAGAAGGGAAAGTGATCAAGGGGTGGAGGGAGGCAAGAGGCAAAAGGGGAGGAAAAATGATTAAGATATGTGTATGTACCAGTTCCCCAAGATGAATGTAATTATTTTGTATCACAAAAATATACCTCTGTAAAGATACTAAAAACGCAAAAGAACAAGAAAGAGACTGAGAAGTTAAATAATTATCAAAGTTCAGTAAGCAAATAAAATGGTGGAGCAAGATCTTAAAAGTATGTACGCAAATGACAAAAATGTGCTCTTTAGCCATGCCTATACTCATTGTTTTTGCTCCTTCTTCATAAAAAGTGTGCATCCTTCTTTACTTGCTGACTTCTCTTGTAGGATAGATAAATTAGTTCTGTGGTTCTGTATGTTGATGTCTTGTATGAAGTATGGAGTGGTGTGCTGGCAAGAAATAGAAGATGATGAATTCTTTGTTCTCTCCAGTTTCATATCATTCAGCTTGAAAACACTGGCCTTGGGGTTGAGGTTTGTAGGAATCAAAATGTCCATATTCATAATCAAAAAGAAGGGAATGCTTCTCAACAGAAAGGATAACTCCTTCTATCCCAGCCAGCATTTGCAGAAATAGTATAGCACTACAAAGAATAATGTAGCAAAAGCACTTCTCTTAACTGTGGTATCAGTGGACTGCCCACACAGTGCCATTCTAAATCTTTATCTCATTAAAATGATTTCTTATTCCCCTCCAACCTCTCTGTCCCTCATACATGGTTGCTCCTTCTGTAAATTTATCACCTCTCACTCAGTGTAGTACTACCGAGGGTTCTTCTTGTTTTCCCAGTTGCTTGCCATATTTCTGTACTTCCAGTAAAATACGGAAAGTGTGGGGTGGACTAAAGTTATGAATTTCTCCAAGAATTCCTCATCAGTCATCATTCTTCACATAATTGGGATGTACAGCTTAAATTTGCATAATGCTTTATAACTTATTACGTGAGAACTTTTTTATTTTTACTGTATGCTAGCTGTAAAGACTAAGCCCCAAGCATTGTACTACATTTTTAGAAAGTAATAGAGTTTTCACATTAAAATAAAGGCATTCATTTTGTAAAGATTTACTGTAAATAGTGGCTATATAAATCCAAGGCAATAGAAATGTACAATCTCAAAGTATTCTATGTTTCTAGGTGCATAATATTTCCACTTGATTATGAAAGGTATATTTTTATTTACTTTTACATACTATTTTTCTGGAGTCTATTTTTCCCTGAGGTAATTTTCAATAGAACAAGGAAAGAAAAAGATCCTTCGTTGCCAAACATAGGGCTCACTGTGCTTGATTATCGGTTCCAGGAACTTTAGTGCAGGGGACTCTCATGGGTTTGACTTTGATGTTTCAGTAGCTTCCAGGAAATCCTATTATGTGGTATTTTTTCTTACTTTATAGAAGAAACTATCCTTCTCTCAAGATGGGCTATAGGCCATACTATAGTTTTTCTTTTGAAGATAAGCTTTAAATTTTTTTTTCAAGTTTGTAAACATATCTTCAGTAGCAAGAATCATTACTATTCAGACTAAAGGCAAAAGACTCATGGTTTTCAATATATAGTAAGTAATTAATTATTATAATTTTAGCAGTATTCCACAGAACTTTGTTCCACTCTATTAGTAATGTTAAATTTGCTCCAAAACAAAAACGTCTGACCAGCACGAAAAAGTAGTTTTAATATGGAAGATATCAAATGGATTTACTGTTTATCTACATTTAATTCTCCCAACTATACTTTGACCTAACATTTCTTATGTGAACAAGAAAAATTTTCACTCAACTTGCTGTGTTCACTTTGAAATTTTTTGCTTCTGATGCATACTTTCTGATGGCCATTTCCTTGTCTATCTAAATAATAAGGAAGTATTTTATTTAACTCAACAAATATTTAATGAGTTCTTTTTGGTTTTAAAAAAGGAAAGTAAAAAAATTATCTCTTCCATTAGGAAAAAATAATAATTCAAAACTGAGAGATAAATGAGTTTACACTTGTATAACTACTATACTATGAATGCAGATATATCTATGTGTAATGTATGATTATGTAATATGTAAAATACAAGTTCAATATTTGATACATTATGTACCATAAATATTATAATAGTGATTATTACTTACATATATTATATATACATAAATATAGCAAGATTTGACTATTAATCATAATATTTCAACTTCAGTTGATTAGAAAATGCCTCGCAGGTTAGTTAAGCACAGTTCTGAGTGTATCTGTGGGTGACCCATTTTTGTTGTGAGTGAGGCTGACCAATAGGCTTGCAGCATGGATGGAACAAAAAGCATAGAACTATCTAAAAAACATAAAAATAGGATTTCTATGTGATTTCACATTCCTACTTCTGGGTATATATTCAGAGGATTGAGATCAGTAGCTTGAAGAAAAGTCTGCATTCATATATTCATTGAAACTATTCAAAGTAGTCAATAGTCAAAATATGGAAACTACTTAAAAGTCCAATGATTAAAAATAATGTATTACATATGGTGGAATATTATTCTATTTTAAATTATAAAGAATTCCTGCCATATGCAGCAACATAACTAAACAGCATTCACACAAATGAAATTGAACTAACATATAAAAAAAGCCTCAAGGTGACTTAAAAATTTAAGTGTAAGACATAGTGTTAGAAATATCCTAAAGGAAATCATGGGTGAAAAATAAATATTGAGATTTTTGTTATAGTTGGTTTCTCCTTAGTAAACAATTGATAAAATAAATTACTTAATGTGAAAGTCAAAATATACAATCTCCTAACATAATAATGGGATACTGGGTATGGTGGCAGATGCCTGTAATCCCAGGGGGAGGCTGAGGCAAGAGGATTGCTGTGAGTTCCATTCCAGCCTGGGCTACATAGTGACTGCAGGGCCAGCCTGAACTACAAAGCGAAAACTTGATTTTTTAATGTCATTTGTACTTCCAAAACTTCTATATAGATTTAATGCAATGCCAATTGAAATTCCAACAATATATTTAACAGAACTAGAGAAAGCAATCCAAAAATTCATTTGGAACCAAAAGAGACCTAGAATAGCAAAGGCAATTCTAGGCAACAAAGACATGGCAGGGGCTCTCAAAATCTCCAACTTGAAACTATACTACAAAGCTACTGTGATAAAAACAGCATGGTACTGCAAAGAAACAGACCCAAGTATCAGCAGAATAGATTAGAAGATGCAGAAACAACTCCAAATATACTCAGCCACCTCATCTTTGACAAAGGAACCAACCATCCTCACTAGTGGAAAGATAGCCTCTTTATTTATTTATTTATTTTTAGTACTGGGGATAGAACTCGGGTCCTTGAGCTTGTAAGGCAACCACTGAGCTAAATCCCCTGCCCAGGATAGCCTCTTTAATAAACGATGATGGAAAAACAGGATTTCAACATGCCAAACATTAAAACTAGACTCATATCTATCATCATGCACTAAACTAAAATCAAAATAGATTGAAGATCCAAATATTGAAACAGAAAGACTAAACTTGCTGGAAGATAAGTTACGTAGAACTCTTGAAGACAGTGGCATAGGAAAAGACTTTATGAACAAAACCTCAGTAGCACAGGAACTAGCACAAAGAATGAACAACTGGGATCTCATCTTATTAAAAAGCTTCTTCACTGCAAGAGAAACCACCAACAAAGCTAAGAGATGACCTACAATGTGGGAAAAAATTTTAGCAGCTGTACCTCAGACAAAGAACTACTATCTAAAATATATAAAGAACTTAAAAAAATCAGACCCCCCAAATCTAAAGACCTAATTCAAAAATGTGCATCCAAAATGAACAGGCATTTGTCAGACAAAGAAGTAAAAGCAGTAAATAAACATGAAAATATGCTCAACATCATTGGTCATTGTAGAGATGCAGGTGAAAACAACACTGAGATTCCACTTCACCCCAGAAAGAAAGGCTACTATCAAGAAATCAACCAATAACAAATGTTGGTGGGGTTGTGGGGAGAAAGGAACCCTTCTCCATTGTTTTTGGGAGTGCAGACTAGAGCAAACACTGTGGAAATCAGTGTGGAGATTCCTCAAAGAACTAGGACTAGAGGTCCCATTTGACCCAGCTATTCCCCTGCTGGGCATCTTCCTTAATGAATTAAAAAGAATCATACCACAGTGATATATGTGCAGCCATGTTTATAGAGGCACAGTTTGCTCAAGCTCAGAAACAGCCCAAGTGCCCATCAACTGGAAACTAGATAAAGAAGACGTGGGTTTTTTTTTTAATAAAATGGAGTAGTACTCAGCCATTAAGAATGACAAACTAGAGACATTTATAGCTAAATACAATCATATTGAGACCATACTCTTAATTGAATTAAATAGGACACATATGTGTAAATACCAAATAGTTTCTCTGGTATGAGAAACTGAAATTGTAAGTAAGGATTAAAATGATTAAAAGGAATAATTGATAATTTGAAATAGGAAGACAAGGTCCAAAGGGGTAGGGGAAGTGGAAGGGGTAGGGAAAAGGAAAGAAGGGAAAGGAAAAATTATGAGAAAAGGAAAAAAATAAAGAAAGTCTTTGTAAATAGGGAAGGGTGGAGGGGGTGAAAGGAGGGTAGGGAATGGGGAAAAAGTAAAAACCAAGATACGTCATGTAAAGGTATAAGTACCCAATGATAAGTGTAAATGTATTGTAGACCTAAAATATATTAATAAAAGAATTTAAGGATAAAAATCAAATATAATATATCTTCACATCTTACAAATTAAAGATGTATGATTAAAATTATTTTACATCTGTAAAAAATGACAATTACTTATATTCATGCTATAGTAGTTTAAAAAGTACATAGGCAATAGAACTTTCAGAAGGAAAAGTAAGGATAAATCAACAGAAGATGCATGCAAACCAACAAAAGTAACTAATTTCTGGGGGCATGTACTTCATGACATCTCTTATCTGGGACAGAAAATAAAAAGACAGCTGATATATGTTAGATATCTGGCAGAATTTACCCTACTATAAAATGAATGTCTTTATCCTTAGATATTGATCAAATAGTTTATCTATTAAATGTCATGTTTTCTTTCACATTCATATAATGTGAAATTCTTGTTTGTGCAATAATTCATGGATGAATTATCCATACCAGTATATGCTTATCTGAGAAAAATGAATATTTTAGGAAATTCAACTAATCATCTATTATAATGATATGATAGCTTTTTTTTTTTACTAAATTTCTTACTTTTATATTTTAGGCTATTTTCATATCTCATTATCATTTTGCCCTTTATAATGAAGTAGCTGAATTTACGTTAAGAGCCCACTTTCTGCAAATATCTACCATGTTATTTTCTTCTGCTATTCTTGCAATCAAGTGTCCCTAGAAGTTGTTATTATTGCATAGTGAATTTTTACATTTCAGAATTACATCTTCAAATTAAAATTAGAGTATTCTATTTTTCTTTTCTGGAATGATAGCCAATTCAGTGGGTCCACTAGAAAATTATAGTCATTCATCAATAAAGTCAAGGGAGTATTGTATTGTAAAAGCTTAGGTTTCAGATGACTGTAAACTCTCACCAACAGAATTTCTCATCTCTTACTCATTAAGGGTTTCATGTTTCTTAGAAAAGAAAAACAGAATTGTAAACTTTCTTTGTTTCTTAACTTCCCTCTTGCATACAAAAATATTCTTGTTAAATTTGGACGTCTTGGAAATTTTAGACCCTTTTCTCTGAGAAAATAAGATATTGTGGCATTCAAATCAGCATGACATAATATGGTCTAGTCTACTGTAGAATTTTCTGTGTTGCTACATACACAAAAAAGGAATGAGATTTATGAATAAATGTGGTAATTTGTTACTGGGATAGTAAACATTTAGAAAGGAGATTTGATTTTACTTTTATTTTCATATTCATTTTTCTTTTATTCTCAGTATTTAGAGTATTAAAAGAAACTTATCTAACTAGCAGCACCATAACTTTAAGGAATCAGTTTTCTTTGCTTGCAACATAGAAGATGATTTCCATTTCCACTGGAAATCTTAGGTGACTACTTCAGTGTTTTTTTTTTAAAGAAATAAAGGAAAGCCCTGGATTTTCTAAGAATGATTGTAACTTGAATGTACTACTTTTCTACTTTGCTCACATTTCCCTTTCAACCAGATCTATTTTAATTTTCAAATTCTTGCAAGTCTAGACATTTAGGAATTTGTAGAAATAAAAAGTTTCCATCACAATTCTTAAAGAGAAAATTAATTTAGTAATAAACATGAACATTTCAGTTTATAATTAATTCAAAATTTAAGTCTGAAAATAAAATCACTGTTCCACTGCTCCCAGCCCAGAGGAAGGGGCTTCCAGGCCACCATTACACTGCTTCCAGCCCAGAGAAGGTGAGCTGCAAGGGTGTCAAAAACATCCCCCCCACCCCTTTGAAATGAGAAGACATGTAAAAAAGTCTCAAAACCAAACTTCTAGATCACCTACAACAACCCCAAAGGGAAATAAGATGGATCACTCTGATACTTAACAACCTGGACTCCCTGAACTGGCAACAAAAGAGGATTTGGAAAAAATGAAATCAGAAATAATTTCTCACATAACAGCAGAGATTGTACTCATAGTGCAAGATATGATTAATAAATCTAGAGAGGAGCTGAGGAACATGATGGAACCCCAACATAGGAAACAAATGGAATCCATAAAACAGAGCCAAACAGATTTCCAGGAGATCAAAATCTCCATTGAATGTCTACACAGCAGAATGAGCCAATGTGAGGGTAGAATTTCAGATATAGAAGATAAGATGGTAATTAGTGACCAGGAAAAGAAAAATTGCTTCAAAATTGGAAGGAACCATGAGAAATCAATCCAACAGCTGCTAGACAATGCAAACAAGAATAACGTAAGAAGGATTGGAGTCAACAAAAAAACAGGAGAGAGTACAGATGACATAAAAAAACTCTTCACAGAAGTAATAGCAGAAAACTTTCCAAGCAGGGGAAAAGAACTTGATATCCAGATAAGTCAGCCATATAGGGCTCTAAATAGCCTTTATCAAAAAAAATCTACACATAGGAATACAGTGGTTAAGATTCTGTAAATGCGGCAGAAGAACAAAGTTCTACAAGCAGTTAGAGAAAAAAACCAAATCATATACAAAGGAAAACCCATCAGAATCACAGCAGACTTCTCAATGCAAACCCTCAAGGCAAGAAGAGTTTGGAGTGACATATTACAAACCATAAAGGAAAATAGCCTCCAACCCAGATGGATGTACCCTGCAAAACTATCTTTCAAAATTGATGGAGAAATGAGATACTTTCATGACAAAGAGCACTTTACAAACTTTATGAATACCAAACCAGCACTCCAAAAATTTTAGACAATATCCTAGGAACAGACAATGAGGATCACAACCCCAAGAAGCACAGCAGAATGAACCCATCTGCTGTGACAAGAAATTAAATGCAAAGGGGGAGAATTCTACAAAAAGAAAAAGTCATGACAATGATAACTCAATATGTATCAGTTATAACCATGCATGTTAATGGTCTCAATTCACCAATCGAAAGAAATAGACTGGCAGAATGGGTCAAGAAGCAAGATCCAACAATATGCTGCATACAAGAAACACACTTAATTCAAAATGAAACTCATAGACTGAAAGTTAAAGGGTGGAAAACAATACTCCATGCCAGAAGAATCTGAAAAAAAGCAGGAGTAGCTATCCTCTGCAGATCAAGTAGATTTCAAGCCAACGCTGAGTAAGAGAGATAAAGAAGGACACAAATCCTTGTAAAGGGAATAATCCAAGAGGAAGAGATGACAATCATAAATATATATGCACCAAATACAAGTGCACCCAACTATACAAAACAAATACAAACAGTCATGAAAAATCAAATAAGCACTAATACAATAGTAGTAAGGGACCTCAATACACCACTGTCATAGATACATAGATCAACTAGACAAAAAATAAGTAATGAAAAACTAGAACTCAATCAAACTCTTGAAAAAATGGACTTAACAGATGTTTACAGAGTGTTCCAACCAACACAATCAGAATGCATTTTCTTTTCAGCTACGTATAAGTTGTTCTCCAAAATAGACCACATACTTCCTTATAAAACATGTTTAAGTAGGTGCAAAGGAAGTAATCCCCTGTGTATTATCAGACCATAGTGCAATGAAATCAGAGATCAATAGCAAAAGAAACCACAAAAATTTCATAAACACATGGAAATTGAAAAACACACTTCCAAATAACCAATGGGTCACAGAGAAAATTAAAGAAGAAATCAGACAGTTTCTTCAATTAAATAACAATGTCAATACAATGTATCATAATCTATGGGACACGATGAAAGCAATCTCACTGGGGAAATTCATAGCAGTGAATGCACATATTAGGAAAACAGAGCAAGCCCAATTAAACAAGCTGATGCTGAACCTCAAGCTTCTAGAAAAAGAAGAGCAGGACAAATCCAAAGTTCATATTAGGGAGGAAATTATAAAGACCTGAGTAGAAAAAATGCAACGGAGACTAAGGGAAAGATACAAAAAAATTAATGAAGCCAAGAGTTGGATCTTCAAAAGAATAAATAAAATTGACAAACCCTTAGCCAACCTTATCAGAAAAAGAAAAAAGCCCAAATGCATGCAATTAGGAATGAAAAGGGTGAAATTACAATGGACTCAGCAGAAATCCAGAAGATCATTGATACCTACTTATGGAACCTACACACCAATAAGATGGAAAACACAGAGGAAATAGACAGATTCTTAGGTACATATGAATTACCAAAGTTGAAAGAAGAAGATCTAAAAATTCTAAACAACCCAATATAAACCAATGAGATTGAAAACACAATTAAAATCTTACCAACCAAGAAAAGCCCAGGCCCTGATGCCTTCGCTGCTGAATTATACAACACATTTATAGAGGAACTACTGCCACTACTGTTTAAACACTCCAATGAAATTGAAAAGGAAGCAATACTCCCTAAGTCATTCCTGGAAGCAAGCATCACCTTGATCCCCAAAGCAGAGAAAGACCCAACCGAAAAGCAGAACTATAGGTCAATCTCACTAATGAACATAGATGCAAAAATCCTTAATAAGATAATGACAAACAGAATGCAGAAGATCATCAAGAAGATCATACACCCTGATCAAGTGGGATTTATCCCAGGGATGCAAGGATGGCTCAACATATGCAAATCAATCAATGTAATACATTGTATCAATAGAGCCAAGCACAAAAACCATATGATTATCTCCATAGATTCAGAAAAACCATTTGACAAATTCCAACACTTTTTTATGATAAAAAAACCTACAAAAAATTGGTTTAGATGGTCTCTATCTCAAATTGATGAAAGCCATCTATGAAAACCCAATAGCCAGTATCATACTAAATGGTCAAAAACTGAAATCCTTCACACTAAAATCAGGAACAAGACAAGGATGTCCACTATCACCATTCTTGTTCAATATACTTTTGGAAACATTAGCCATGGCAATTAGACAAGAGAAAGAAATAAAAGGAATAAAGATAGGAAATGAAGAAGTCAAATTGTCATTATTCACAGATGACATGATTCTCTACATAGAAGACCCGAAGAACTCCACCAAAAGTCTTCTAGACTTAATAATCAAATTCAGTAAAGTAGCTGGATACAAGATCAACACACAAAATTCAATAGCTTTCCTCTACACAAACAACAGATTCACTTAGAGAGAAATAGGTCAAATAATTCCTTTCATGATAGCATTCAAAAAACTAAAATACCTAGGAATCAACCTAATGAAAGTAATCAAAGACCTCTTCTCTGAAAACTATAGCACTCTGAAAAGAGAGTTTGAAGATGATACCAGAAAATGGAAAGACATCCCCTGCTCCTGGGCAGGAAGGATCATTATAGTGAAAATGGTCATACTTCCAAAACTTCTATATAGACTCAATGCAATTTCAATTGAGATCCCAGCAGCACACTTCATGGACCTTTAGAAAATAATCCAAAAATTCATCTGGAACAAGTAGAGACCCAGAATAGCAAAATCAATTCTTGGTAACAAGTCTAGGTAATATGGCAGGGGGTATCACAATCCCCAACTTGAAACTATACTACAAAGCTACTGTGATAAAAATAGCATGGTACTGGCAAAGAAACAAGCCTGAGGACCAGTGGAACAGATTAGAACATGCTGAAACAACTCCAGACACAGCCATCTCATCTTCGATAAAGGAGCCAAACACCCTCACTGGAGGAAAGGTAGCCTCTTTAATAAATGGTGCTGGAAAAATTGGGTTTCACCTTGCCAAAGATTAAAACTAGACCTACATCTCTGACCATGCACTAAACTAAAATTGAAATGGATTAAAGGTCTAAATATTAAAATAGAAATGCTGAACAGGCTGGAATAGTGGTTAGGTAGAACTACTGAAGACATTGGTGTAGGAAAAGATTTTATGAACAAAACCTCAGTTGCCCATGAACTAGCACAAACAATCAAAAAGTTGGATTTCTTCTCACTAAAAAGCTTCTGCACAGCAAGAGAAACCACCAGCAGTGTGAAGAGACAACCCACAATGTGGGAAAAAATCTTCACCTGTTGTTCCTCAGACAAAGGCCTACTATCTCAAATCTATAAAGAACTTAAAAAGATCAGACCTCCCAAATTTAAAGAAACAATCTGACTAGAGAAACTGAAAGTGTAAATAATGACTAAAAGATACTATAGATAATGCAAAATAGGAAAAAAGGGGCAGAGGGGAAGGGGAAGTGGGAGAGGTAGGGGAAAGGAAAGAAGGCAATGTAATTAATATGAGAAAATGTAAAAATGGAAACAAAATCTTTGTAAATAGGAATGGATGGAGGGGTTAAAGGGAGGGCAGGGGAAGAGGGAAAAATAAGAACCAAGAGAGATTATGTAAAGGTGGAAATTTCCAATAATAAATATCATTATATTGTATACCTAAAATGTTCAAATGATTAAAATGAATAATTGATAATGCAAAATAGGAAGAAAAGATCCAAAGGGGTAAGGGAATTGGGAGGGGTAGGGGAAAGAAAAGAAGGGAAATGATTTAATATGAGAAATGAAAACAATATCTTTGTGTATAGAGAAGGGGTGAGGGGTGAAGGGAGGGCAGGGAATGGGGAAAAAATAAGAACCAAGATACATCATGTAAAGGTACAAGTTCCCAATGAGAAATGTAAATGTATTGTATACCTAAAATATACCAATAAAAGAATTTTTTGAAAAAGGAAAATAGTATCACTTTTGTAAAAGTAATTCTAAACATTTATATAAAAACATTTTTTTAAGTTAGGAGATTTTAAAACTTGAGTTACCTAAATGCATCATCAAACTATAAGTATATAATTCTATTATTTATAAAAATATCATACTACACATAAAATGTGTAGTAAATGCTTTCTTGAATTGTAATACTCAATGGATTTTCCTTATCTTTACTCTAGACCTACCTGGGAATATAATTTAGTAAAACCAGTGTAAAAAAAAGGCAGCAGAAGAGTCACTGCCTTATTTATATCTGGCTAAAAAAATCATAATACAGTCTTAAGTTGATGACCACACAACATTCTTCCAAAATTCAATTAAGATACCATGCATGGAGAATTGATTAAGAATTGAAAACTGACACACTTTTACAAATATTACAAAAAATTTCATTATGTATTTGGCTTGGGCCATATATATCTATTCAAAATGTGCTTTTCCTCATGGACACTTAAAACAGGAAATTTCTAAACTCTTATTCAACAAGTCTATATTGAGCACTCAATAATTTCTAGTAGCTATTTGAAGTTCAGGAGGCTCAGTGAAGAGCAAAACAGATGATAGAATCTCTCCCATTGCCTGGTTACATTCTTGTAGATGTAATAACATTTTATGTACATGAAAAATTAGGTAAACTAGTGGGTTTATTGTTTTGCTTTGATTATAGGAAAATGACTAACATAATTTTTGAAATTTTCTTACTTTTGGAAGTTTATATTTCCTATTTCTTTCTTCTTTAAGACAATTTTCAATTAATATTATATTGTGTCATTTAATCTAAATAACTGTCTTAACTTCTTTTTGAAATAAGGTGAAATAAAACATACCAATAAATTTAGTTGATAGAAAGTATTCATCTCACTAATATGAGAACAAAATAATATCAAGCTTAATAAAAATTTATTTCTTATGATTTTAGACATTCACATTGTTCCAAACTCTATAAGCAAATACCAAAAAGGGAAAATTATTCATTATAGAAAGTTCTATTACTGCACAACTTAAGAAAAATGGGTTTTGTTTCTTTCATTGGTTTTATATGTAATGACGAAAATTTTATGACTTCTCTAGGCTATACATTACAAAATTATATTTTGGCAAGTAGAATGTATAAATTTTATACAATTTTAGTCTATTGTGAATATATGCTAGTAAATTAAGTATTATTTAGTTTTTAACAAGCATTCCAAAGTGTTTTGTGTCACTGTGACAGAACAGATGATATTGGAGATGAATAAAACAGTAAGTTCATCTGGCTCATGATTCTGGTGGCTGGAGAGTCTGAACATCATGGCACCACTGTGTGGCATCTTCACAACATGGAGAAGAGGCAGGAAGGTAACTGCCTGCATGCAGAAGAGGAAAATAGAAGAGTGAGGAAGTGTGAGATGGAAGACAGACTCACTCTTTAATAACAACCCACACTGTCACTATTCCAGGAACTAATTTACTCCCGTGATAGCATTATTCCAGTCATTAGCTCCTGTGATCTCATTACCTATTTACGGGGAGAGTGAAAAACAATTTCCAATTTGTAAAATGTCAGCTATGCCAAGAATGTGTCTCCTACATCTTAAAGAATGAATTTCAAGGAAAAGAGAGTTTAGGAGTAGGAAAGTTCTATTGTGCAAAAAGCTCCTGAGAGACTGGAGCATCCCGAAACTGGATTGCAACAGAAGCTTTTTCTCCAAGAGTATTTTATACAGCAAAATCAGTGTGGGTTCAACACAGGTCGGGATACAGTCAAGATGGAGGATTACAAGTATAGTCACTTAGTTAATATTGATCCAATAGGGAAGCAAAGCACATACCAAGTGTATATAGTATCTGTGATGGTTGAGTGATTTTGTCAAATTGAGAAGTTTGGCTAAGAGAAGCTTAGCCACATTGGCTTAACAATTCCAAACCTTAGGACATGGAAGATTCACCCTAGGGCTTCTCCTCACTTGACAGTTATAAGGGGGAAATGAGGAAGGTTGAAGTCTCTTCTTTCCTTTGGAGGAGCTCCAGTCTTTGCCTTCCAGTACAGACCCTTCAGCCTTCCAGTACAGATTCCTCAGCTTTCCATCAGACGCATCAGCCTCCTGATACAGACCCCCACAGGAAACTCCATGACCTCCAGAACTTTGCCTGAATCCTTCAGTCTCCAGTGTGTGGAGAGATCGTCTGGATTCCTCCTCATCTGACCCCATGGGTGGCTATTGTAAACTAGTCTTGTAAATTCTTATATATAACTATACATCTTATGTTCTATCCATTTCTCTAGTAAATACTGACTGATAAAGTATCGTCAACTTTAGTTTTTCTATAACTTCTACCATAGAAAGAATAAAGTGATGTTTGAAAAGGAACAGAAAGAGATAGGAGATGGATCCAGATGTTCTGGTCACCCATTGATATCTATCTGCACTTACTGAACTGGGTGGTCCTAATTACATATTATCTCAAGTTGTTTATCTCTCAGGGTTGTCTATTGCATCTCTATCTTGAGGCCTGTACTTCTTAAGATCCACCCCCCACCCCAGCCATGCTTTGATGTGATTTCATCTTCTGCACTGCCTTCCTTGAGGGCCCAATCCCTGTCAGACTGCCTATTAATTTTTATCTAACTTAACTGTCTATAATGTTACTATTTTCAATGTCTTAAAAATTTCCACTCCAATACTCTAACCCACCACCCTGGTGGTCAAGCCTCCAGCAGGAAAAACTTACTGCAAACAAACCATATCCAAGCTGTAGCATGGATATCACACTTTTCTCTAAGTTCCTTACATATTTTGGTAACTCAGCTAAGTCTATTTTTTAAAAAATTAGTTTTACTGGCACACTTTTTTTTTTGCTACCGGGGATCAAATTCAGGACCTGCACACACTTTATATATATATATATATATATATATATATATATATATATATATATATATCACTTTATATATATATATAATATATATATATATATCACATTCATCATAGAAAATTTGCGCCTGTACATCATATATCTTGTTTCTTTTCCCCCATTCCCCTCCCCACTCCAACCTTTCTTTTCCTCCTTATTTAAAAAAGTTTTGCTTCCTTTTTTTTCCCTTCTATTCTCTTTTTTCCCTTTTCTTTTCCTTCCTTTCCTGCTCCTCCCTCCCTTGCTCCCCTTCTGACTTGAACAATTTCTTCTTATTTCCTACTATCTGTAATCTCTTTTGGTCCTAATTTACCCTTTTAGTTTCTCATACCAGAGAAACAACACAATATTTAAACACGTGTCCAGTTTATTTCACTTAAAAGTATACTTTCGAAGTGCATTCATTTACTAGAAATGTCTCAAGTTTTTCCTTCTTTATGTCAGAGTAGTATTTCATTTTATATAAAAATCACATCTTCTTTATCCATCCATTGATATGAATTTGGACTGTTTCTAAGATTTAGTTTTTACAAATTGTGCTGCTATAAACTTGGATGTGCATATACTGCTGTGGTATGATGCTTTTAACTCTTTTGGGAAGATACAAAGAAGAGGAATACCTGGGTCAAATGGAACTCTAGTTTTAGTTTCTTGAGGAATCACCATACTGATTCCCACATTAGCTGTACCAATTTCCTCTCTCCCATCAGCAGTGGAGAAGAGTTCCTTTTCCCCCACAGCCTCACCCACATTTGTTGTTGGTTGATTTCCTGAGAATAACCATTCTTTCTGGAGTGAGATGGAATCTCAGTGTAGTTTTAATTTACATCTATTGAATGACCAGTGATGTTGAATGTTTTTTCATACCTTTATTTGCATTACCTGAGAGGTATCTATTTATTACAGATGCTCATCTTTAGATTGTGTCCTTAAATCTGAAGAAGGGGGTGTCTGAGTTTTTCAAGTTCTTTATATATTCTAGATATTAGTCTTTTGTCTAAGAAATAGGTGGCAAATTTTTTTTTACCCTGTAGGTTGTCTCTTCACTGTTGGTGGTTTATTTTGCTATGGAAAAGCTTTTTAGTATGATGAGATCCCAGTTCTTGATTCTTTGTAATATTTCCTATGCCATTGGAGTTTTGTTCAAAAAGTCTTGACCTACACTTATGTATTCAAGATTTTTACCTATTCTGTCTTCCAGCAAATTTAGTGTTTCTGTTTTAATATTTAGATCTTTGAACCATTTCAATTTTAGTTTAGTAGGTGGTGTAAAATGTGAGTCTAGGTTTCATTGTTGGCACGTGGAAAGCCAGTTTTCCCACCACTATTTACTAAAGAGGTTATCTTTCTTCCAATCAAGATGTTTGGCCCTTTGTCAAAGATAAGATGGCTGAGTGTGTTTGGAGTTGTTTCTGCATTTTCTAATCTATTTCATTGATCCTGGGTTCTTTTGTTTTTTTGTTTCCAGTACCATGCTGTTTTTATCACAATAGCTCTGCAGTTTAATTTCAGGTTAGGGCTTGTGATGCCCTCTGGCTTGCCTTGTTGCCCAGAATTGTTTTTGCTATTCTTGGTACTCCTGGTTCCAAATGAGTTTTAGGTTTGTTTTCTCTAGTTCTGTGAGGTATTCTATTGGTATTTTGATCAGGATTGCATAAAATCTGTATAACAGTTTTCGAAGTATGGCCAGTTTTAGTATATTGGTTCTGCCTACCCAAGAACAAGGGATATTATTCCATTTTCTTACATCTTCTTTGATCTGCTTTTTCAGAGCACTGTAGTTTTCCATATAAAGGTATTGTACTTCATTTGTTAGATTGATTAAGTAACTTATTTTTAAGATTATTTACCCAAAGTGATCTTCTATGTATATGGTATTATTATACTCATTTGATCCATGGGGAAATAGGTGTAGTTTAGAAGGTAAATCACTTGTACAAGTTATCACAATCAGTAAGGGATGGTCCTAAGATTTGAGTATAGGCAAACTTACATCACATTTGTAAGACCTAGTCCTCACTCAGCTAATATTCTTTTGTAATTGGAATGTGCAAGAACACATTTAATAGTATATTTATGTTTAAACATAAATACATGTCTAATACAATCACCAACAGGGGGGGCATATTTAATCCAAATAGACTTTAGGACAAGAAAAATTCTTGTGAATTCTACTGAAAATGTCTTCTGTGAGTTGGGGAATGTAGAAGAGCCTTTTTAAAAAGTTAAGATATTACTAAGCAAGTAATACTCTACAAGCATTGATTTTAGAATGGAAAGAGGCTCAAAAGGCTACATATGGCAGGCCTAATAATGACTCTCTAAAGACATTTAATTAGTGAGATCCTGTGACTAGGCTGTTATTTGGCAAAAAAGACTGCAAATGTGATTAAACTTTAATCCTTGAGATGAAAATCTTCTCCTAGATTATCCATGTGGGCACCTTCTAATTTTATGAATACTTAAAAGAGAACCTTTTGGATCTAATGTCAGAGAGAGTAAGAGAAAAAAAAAGAGTCAGAAAGCTGTAATGGAATAAGAAGCCAGAGAGAGATTTGGATAGCCTTTGCTAGCTTTGAGAATGGAAGACGGGCCAGAAAATAAGAAATCTGTTGTATGCTAGAAATGATAATCATGAATCTTTAACTCTATAAAAGGAAGAAACTGAAATCAACCAACAATCTGAAAGAGATAGGAAACATCCTACTCAAGACCCTCCAGAAGGGAAGATGGCCACATAACATACTGCTATTAACCAAATGAGACATGAATTATACAATTGTAAGACAATAGGTTTGAATCATCTAAGTCATTCAATTTATGGTTATTTGCATATAATCAACAGAAAACTGATGAAGAAAATCTCTTCAAATAGTTATATGATAAGTTATAACTTATATGCTAAGGATATAAGGGACAATATTTAAAATATGTAATATGTTACCTGGAGCTTTTACAAGTAACATGGCTGGAACATGAAAGTTGCTTTTAAAATTTTCTATAATGACAAGTTCTGTGTGTGTGTGTGTCCTGTGAGGTATGGAAACTGAGCCTTAGATATATACTCATAAAATGCTCTCTATCCACATCCCCATTGTAGCTTTTAAAATCTTTTGGAAAAATGATCCAAAAATATATTTATCAATATATTTTAGGGAAAAAACTCTTTAGAGAAAGCTTAAATTTTAGTAAGAAGAATTTCAATTTGTACAATTAAAATTTTCATAAATTATTGGCTGTTTTAGCTAGATGCAAATTTGAAGATAATCACAATCCATCCTGCAGTTTTACATATAATGATGCCAAGACACGGAAACTGGACAAACTTTTGCTCTTCCTTTTGAGGAAAAATATGTGGAATCAATCTTCACACTCAAAAAAATATTTTCTCTTAGCATCCATGTTTGTTTTCTTCTAACCTGAGGTTAGACTGAGAACTGCAACCCTGGACTAATAAGTGACTTCTTTGCCCATGAATCTATACCCTGATTATAGAGTCAAATGCTAAAAGGAAGTATGAACCTGAATTCCAATAGAGAAAGCCATTGTAATGATTTATTATGAACATGATTCATTATATCATCACTAAGATGGGAACAACAACCTATATTACAAGGCCTACATGGCCTGCACTTCTCATACCATATTTTAAAAACCTTAAACCAAAATTGTGACAGGTATGTATAAAGGGAATTGATTTAAACTCCCTTAAAATGCAAATGCATTCATAACCTTAAGTTTGCACATATATTCTACCACTGACTCAGACTTCTAAACAGTTTCAATTTTCTCCAAACATTTTTTATGATGTCCTCATACTTATTTTATATAAAGGGTTCAGTTTTGTCATTAGAGACACAAATGCATCCTCAGGAAACCTACATATATAGCAGAAGAGCTTAGTAAATCATCTTTGACAGACAATAAAATGTACACAGAATAGCAATGAAAAGACATAGGATAGCAAAGTACTTTTGTCTTCATTTTTTTTTCATATCACAGGTAACAAACCCAAAGCATGTAATTTATTCTTTCCCCCAGGTTACTCAAAGAAACTTGTGACAACACATGGAATTCGCACTAGGGAAGATTAAGGCATGCCAATACAATTCCAGAATTCCAAAACCTTACCAGTATTCCCATTAAATCAGGTAGTTATTTAACATTAAGCCAGACTGGGTTGTAAATCATTTTCACCTTCATAACTGCAAACTTTTTAAAGAATTATGTTTGGAAAAATTTCTAATAATAATTTACACTCAGAAGTCCTTGGTATATGGTTAAAGTCATTATAAAATTATATGATTGCTCCCTATTTGAGGTAGTATTTCTCTTTGAATAGAAGACCTATTTAGTTTTTAATTAATAAAAATGATTTATTGATGCTGTGAATTACATTTGCATTTGAATTAGACAGTTAATTTATAGTCCACTTGATACTTCCTCAATTTTCCAAAGTAAGGCATAACACAGATAATCTCATAGAACTCTAGAATTTAGAATCAGAATATTATTAAAATATAAGAGCATGGTGATGCTTATATTATTCTTTCTTGGTGTACCCAACATGTTGTTAAAAAAGTTTTTGGCAAGAGATAAAGAGGCAGAGGAAAATTATCTTATCCAAATGATATCATATTTGTAACTGATACATGAATTCAACAGCAATTTGATGTTTGAGGATCTTTAGCATCACTAATGATCATTGTGTCACTTAATGATGACAGTAATGACAGCAGTAGCAGCAGATATTACTTCTTAAGTGTTTGCTATGGGTCAGACATTGTTCTATACTTCATCTCATTTAGCAAAGGACCCAGTAATAGAATATATGTATAAAGAATAGTTGATTATTGATATAATATAATCAGGAAAATAATATCTAGATCTAATAAAAATTAGAGGCAATAGTTCCTGAAAGTAATTTCAAAATACAACACTATATTAATAATTGTGTTTCTAAAATTATTAAGAAAATTGAAAGAAATCATGAAAATTTTTACTTGAAATAGAAACAACCACAAATTGTGTTTTTCTAAAAAGTAGTTTGGGAAAATAGAGTAATAAAATACAATGTTTTAAAATGGATTAAATGTCTAAATATTAAAACAGAAATGCTGAACCGGCTGGAACAGAGGTGAGGTAGAACTCTTGTAGACATTGGTGTAGGAAAAGATTTTATGAACAAAACCTCAGTTGCTCATGAACTAGCACAAACAATCAACAAGTAGGATCTCTTCTTATTAAAAAGGCTTCTCCATATCAAGAGAAACCACCAACAGTGTGAAGAGACAACCCACAATGTGGGAAAAAATCTTCACCTGCTGTTCCTCAGACAAAGGTCTACTATATCAAATCTATAAAGAACTTAAAAAGATCAGACCTCCCAAATTTAAAGACCCAGTCTGAAAATGGGGATCTGAAATGAGCAGACATTTCTCAGACAAAGAAATACAAGTAGCAATAAACATATGAAAAAATATTAAACATCACTGGTCATTCAGAGTTGCAAATGAAAGCAATGCTGAGATTCCACCTCACCCAGAAAGAATGGCTGCTATCAAAAAATCAACCAATAACAAATGCTGGTGGGGCTGTGGGGAAAGAGGAACCCTGATCCACTGCTGGTGGGAGTGTAGGCTGGTGCAACCACTGTGGAAATCAGTATGGAGTTACCTCAAAGAACTAGGACTGGAAACCCCATTTGACCCAGCTATTCCCCTACTGGGTATCTTCCCCAAACAATGAAAAGAATCCTACCACAGTGATATATGCGCACCCATGTTCATAGCAGCACAATTTGTAATAGCTAAAACTTGGAAGCAGCCCAAATGCCCATCAACTGGAGACTGGATAAAGAAAATGTGGTTTCGGTTTTTTTTATAAAATGGAGTACTACCCCTCCATAAAATATGAGAAATCAGAGACATTTATAGCTAAATGAATGCACATTGAGATGATACTCTCAAGTGAAATAAATAAATATGTGTAAATACCAAATAGTTTGTTTGGTGTAAGAAACTGAAAGTGTATGTAAGGACTAAAAGATATAACAGATAATATGAAATAGGAAGAAAAGGGGTAAAGGGGAAGGGGAAGTGGGAGGAGTAGGGAAAGGAAAGAAGGGAATGGAATTAATATGAGAAAATGAAAGAGTGGAAACAAAGTCTTTGTAAATAGGGTGAGATAGAGGGCTTGAAGGGAGGTCAGGGAAATGGGGAAAAATAAGAACCAAGAGAGATTATGTAAAGGTGCAAATTTCCAATAATGAATGTCATTATGTTGTATACCTAAAATGTGCCAATAAAGTTAATTTTTATAAATACAATATTTTAATCAATAATAGGAAAAGATACATGTTTTTCAAGTTACTATTCAAGAAACAAATGTGGAGATAAAAGAAAGCTAGGAGACATCAAAAGCAGACAGGGACATGAGATAGAAATTCTACGAGGCATTAAACTTTTTCTTTTGTCTTCAACAACTAAGAAGAAGAAAGGTAAGCATATATGTCGAATCTCTCAGTAATTGACCAGCTCAGAGCTGTGATGCTTGAAAAAAGGGACATGAGAGGGGATCACCACAGCCTCCCTTACTTTCTCTTGTTACCATTACCTGAATTACAGCACAAAAACTACCTCAGAGATACAAATATATCCTTAGGAAAGGTGTTTATATGGCAAAAGGGCCTAGTCAAACAGAGCAGCACTCTAACTTGAAGATACACACGTTGGGGATTGGGATTGGTGGATCAGCGGGAATTACAGAAAAAGAAACCAGTGATGAAGGATCATATGAATATGCAGATTGAGAAGACAGCATAGGTTTCCCTTTGAAGATTAACATGAAGAGTAACTCATGCAGCACTTGGAAAAATTCTAAAGCCAGGGAGAGAATAGCTAATGGACAAGGAGAAAGGATCAGTGATATAAAGGCATATTCTAAAAGCCTTTCATTTTTTGAAGAATTCAGAGATGTGACTGAAGTGAAGATGCCTTGCTGAACAGCTAGACATGCTGTCGTGGTCTGAGAACAATGGCTCAGGAGCAGGGTTGCTCTGGTAAGAAACATGGATACAATGCTTCCTGTGTAACTGTCTGAAGCCACTAGTTAGCAAGATCAAACCAATCCACCTTTTTGCCATAAAAATCACATTACAATTTAAATATGGACCAAACAGAGTATGTAGCATCTGCCTTTTCAGCATAGAATTGCAAATACTAGATATGTAAAGAAGCAGGTGTGTATGATTCATAAACAGCAGCAAAAAGTCAGTAGTAATAAACTAGGAGATCATACCAAGTATTAATATTTAAAGATTAGCATATTAAAACGCTTATGATAAATATGTTAACCAGCTGAATCTTCTCAGTTTATTGTTAGATCAGTTATTAGCATCTTTTCAAGATGATTTGACCAAATCACTTGAATTTTTTCTTCCTAGATACAGTCCCTGGGTATTTAAAAGAGAAATTTAAAACAGAAATTGATCATGAGCAAGATGCTTGAACTTCGTTTTCCTTAGTACACCCTCTGGCTTTCTTAGCATTTTATCTATCTATCTATCTATCTATCTATCTATCTATCTATCTATCTATCAATCATCTATCTATCCATCCTAAGCAAATACTTCATAATGTTCTTGCTTTATAAATCAAAATTTTACTATCTTCAAGGTATACTGCTACTTATTTCAACACATCATCAGGCCCTCCATCATGAAACTCAAGTTTGTGAGCCTACCTGAAGTAATAGAGATTGATACAGCCACAGAATGACAGGTGGTAGGGAATGCATAGCATACATGACTCTACAACTAAAAACTGAGTAAAACTAATTTCCCAAGGCACATAGAATATTCTTCAACATAGGGCTGAAAACAAGTCTAATTTCAAATGATTAAAATCATAATGAATATATCCTCAGTACAATAAAATTGAACCCTGAGGCCATGAAAAATAATATATAGTTGAATGTTTGGAGTTAAACATCACATTATCGAGTAAACTATTGTTCAAAGAGCAATCACGTGCAATGATAAATCAAATATTATTTTGAATAAAAAAAGCAAAAGATAACAAATTTTGGAAATGCAGATATAGCAGTTATTAGAGGAATATTTATAGCCTGAACTTACTTGCATTAGACAAAGCAATTGCACAAATAATAACACAACCTTCCACATTATAAAGCTAGAGAAAAAAAGAGCAACTTAAACTCATATTAAGTAGAAGAATGATTGACACTTTTTTTATAAAGTTATACATTTACTTAGCTTATATTTCAGACTTAGGAATTTACCCAAGGGAAAGAAAAATATACGTCCATAAAAAGTCTCTCATAAGAGAGGTTCTAGTGCCTTTATTCATGATGACCCTAACTAGGAACAATGATAGTGTCCATTAAGGAGGGAATAAATAGAGATATGTCCATACATGACAATTTAAACTGTAATGAAAAGGAATAAAATAGTGATGCATATACCAAATTAGATAAACATTAAAAGCATACAGAGGAAAAGAAGCTAAATCTAAAAATAAATATGGTCTATAATTTGAATGATATGAAATTTCAGAATAAGAAAATGTAAAATACAATGTAATTATAGAATTTCACAGTATTTTACTACTGTTATTCCAACAGGGTATATTGCAGTGAATTAATCTTGTATTATATCTATAATTACATTAGTTTTGATATATCTGAAATTGCTTTTTTCTATAATCAAAAGTTATATTTTTTTACACACATTTGGAAATCTGTGTCTTTTATTTATGTATTGCTTGAAAGGTAAACATTTAGACTTTTCAAATAATGGTCCTCTGTGGAATTGAAAACTTTAAGAAAGTACTTCTGGAAATAGTATTCCTCTCATACAATTTGTTTGTGCAAAAATATCAATGTGACAATAACATGATATAATTGGCAAAACTTGGCATTTTAATGCCAGGTATAGCTCTTCATTATAAAATGAACAACAGTGCCCCTAGTTATTTTTTAAAAGACTGCCAACATTAGTTCTAGTTTCAATGCCGTTCCCCTAAAGATAATACTGTATTGTAAAAATAAATACCCATGATTAAATCATATAAAATTGTATCAATTTAAAATGTACTACATTTAAATGAGTCACAAGAATGAATAGGTCATAAATGATTTTTTTATCAAAAATTATTCATTGAAAGCTTACTCAAAGAATTGGGATTATTATGTGTCTCAACAGACTCAGTGTTTTGCTCTATATTAAGGAGGTAATTTCTGTTTAAGAAGGGAAATGTTTCTTTCATTTCCCTGTTATACTCTCAATAGAGCAGCAGTTTTTCAGTGTCTGATTGTACTTCAATTAGATGGACAGTCTGCTTTTCTTTCACAATAATAGTGAAAACAATGAGCTAAAAAGAAAGTGAAATAATGTTGTGCCTAACAGCTGGAAATATATACTCTCCCTTATGTATCAAAATCAAAAATCTAATTGTTCACTTAGAAATATAAGAGAAAATTTTATCTAATATAAGAAGGAATGTCATAAAATTATTTTAGTGGAAGTCAATAAAATGGAAAAGAAAATAATGGAACTATAAAATGACATAAAATTTGGTTGATTTAGAATATTAATACTAATTTCCTAGTTATTATGATCATGGAAAAAACAGAAAAAACACAACTTATCAATATCAACAATGAATGTGGGAGCACTACAACAAATTGCTAGACATTAAAAGGGTAATAGAATATTCTGAAAAGGTTCATTGCACTAAATTTGTACATTTACTGAAAGTGAAATTTCTTTATTACATACATTTCGTCAATAGTGAGCAAGCAAAGAGAAATATTACAAAATATTGTAGTATTAATGTATAGATTTTCTGTGAATAATCTTGGGATTATGAAAAGATACACATTTGTGTGAGTGTTGTGTATGTTTATATGCATATTTGTGTTTAAAGAGTTAGACAAAAAGAAGGAAAAATTACACAAGTATTCAGCTTATGAAATAAATGTTTCCTTCTAAGATATTTGATTGCTATCTTTGTCTAAAATAATCCTTTTCTTTACAAAACAGTTATGTATTCATAGTATTTATTAACTGCAGAATTTTAGTGCAGTCTAACTTCCTGTTACATGTGCTCTATTCAAATAAATTTAGAAATCTTTCAAGAATACAAAAGATTTACCTTGAAGTATTATGGTCTTGTGATAAGAAATCATATTTTGATGGTCAACATATTTGAAGTCCCCCGTGGGGCCTTTTTGAGAGGAAAATATTTCTGCTTGCACCCTCTTACTCATAATTCTCCAGAGAGTTCCACAAGAAAAGACAGTAGAAACACTGAAACAGACAGGCAAAAGAAGAAAAAAACTGAACAATAAATGCTCCACTTAAGCACACTTCCAGTGCAGATTTGAAATAGGAACAGCAGTGCTGAGACTCCCTCATATTTATATTAAACCTGTCTAAGTTACTTTGGACTTAATAAGCAGCACACTCTACCTGGTTAGATGAGATAAATAGGCTTTCCATTTTCATTTTCAACTTCAAAATAAATGCATTCGCTGTTAACACAGATTTATATTACCTTACGTTCTATGTGGATTTTAATACTGGATTTTTTATTTCACTACAGTTGGAAATAAAATATATGATGTTACTGAATACAACGGAAAATATATCTGACAGCAATATAACTGACATTTTTATAACCATAAGGAAATCATCTTTAAAATATTTTCTATCATTTTCAAATATTAGATCAATAAATTTCTGAAAATTAGGAGAAACATATTTTGTCCATGTATAAAGAAAACTTAAATAGAGTTCGGAAGCAGAAAATTTATATGATGAGTGCTAATGCTAAGAAGGTTAGAAGTAAAAGAGTCAGAGAGAAAAAAAGTCACAGATGACCTGGTGCAATTCAACATTTTCCAAGAGCTATCACTGTTAAGTGTCAAGCTATATCTGCTGGTAAAAGATAGTCCTGAGTTGAAGAAACAATATCGACATTGCTCATGCCCGAGCTGATACTTACTCTTTTTTGTGTTTTTTTAAACTGAATGTAAAGGTCAGAAAAAATATTTTACTGTTCTAAAGATTTTTTTTAAAAAATATACATAATTAGGGCTCTAACTGCTCTGTAGTATGTATATGGTAAGATATGTGTATAATTATGCAAAAGATTAAAACATTCAATTTAAAATAATATATTTGAAGTTATTGATAAATTTAATTTGTAATATTTCAGTGTAGGGTTAAAGATCAATATAGTTGTATTTGATAACTGAAAAGTAATAAACAGATATAAATGTTTTATCATTGATTTATGTATTATTATTACTTTAAAATATAGCATTATTTCATGATTATATATGTCTCTGGAATGGTAGACTTTGATCTAATTCTTTAGCATATCACTTATTTAAATGTTACTCTTCCTTTTTTTTTTGAAAGTTGCACTAATATTAACTATTTTAGAAGCTTAACTGAATTTGTTTTTTTTAAACTGATTGTTTATTTCCACATTTTAAGTATATGTAATGATGACATTCATCATAGGTAATTTGTATCTGTACGTGATATATCTTGATTCTTTTTTTCCCCTCATTACCATACCCTCCCTTCAAGCCCTCTTCCCCTCCTTATTTACAAAAGCTTTCCATTTTTCCTTCTTTTCTCATTTTTCCCTTTCCCTTCCTTCCTTTTTCCCCGATCCCTCACTAGTTCCTTTATCAACATTTTCTTCCTACTTTCCAATATCTATTATACGTTTTGTTTCTCATTTACACTTTCACTTTCTCACACTAGAGAAACAATGTAGTATTTTCACATGTGTGTCTGATGTATTTCACTGAAGTGTATGTTCTCAAGATGCATCAATTTAGCTATAAATGTCTCTTCTTAATTAGGCTATACCAGTTTTCCAGTTCTGTCTTAGTATCAGTTACTAAAAAATGAGCAGAGCAGATTTGAAGTATATTCCAACCATGGTGGAACTAAATAAAAATATATTGGGTTGGTAAATCTATAAAAATTAATGAAATTAATCTGATAATAATCAAATATAACTGACTTGCTCCTTTGCCATATGCCTCTCTCGAGGTGCCCAAAATTATCATTAATCAATGATTTGAAGTGGCAGTATTTTGAATATTCATCTTTAATTCTGCTGCGTTTTAGTCTCTGTTCTATCTTTACAAGTTGCAAAATTATTCCTTCTGGAATCAGAACAATATTGTTAAAACCTTTGCATTAAGTTAGTATTTTATTTGCAAAGATATAAAAATGGAAGGAAATTTGACTTGTAATTATATTGGGAAGATGCCTCTTTATTTCCAAGGAAGAAACATTGAAGTAGACAAAATATAATGTGGAATATTCAAATACTCAGATATTTAGTACCACTATTCTGGTGATTGGAGACAGAAGAAACTTAGGTAATACAACTGCTACACTGCCATGAAGGTATTCCCCTGCAGTGGAAAGTGTACTGGTAGTTCTGCACCAAGTTGCAGCCCCCTTTACTGAATAGCATTTTTCTATTTTTCATTTCAGTGAATCATTTAATGGACTTGAACCTTAGTTTGCCCATTAATAAATGAAAGGTGTTTATAAGATGTTGGAACATATTTTAACTGAAATTCTGTGCATCTTGTTAAGAGTTTCTCATAGAAACTAATGGCTTCAATTTCATGACATTCAGAACAAATGTATATATACTTTATCTTAGTTATTCCAACAATTTACATATGGAACTAAATGGTAAAATAGCCTCCCTTGTTCCATAGTAACACATTGAATGCTATGTAGAATATAGAATATTTGTTTTGCTCTGGAATTTAGACTGAGAAGTTGAAACTCTCATTCTTGGAAAGTGTGGGAGTTCTCAAATGGATTTTACATTGTGATGAAACGAATTTATTAGAAATACAAAGATTTCTGGTGTAATTCAGAGATCCCATGACTATTACATAGAAGATCCTCTAATATAGGCCTCCAATTAATCTGGAGAGATAGCCATCTTGTTGTGCAAGTAGAGTGATTACAGGTCCAAATTCACTCATGGCCCATCTCACTCTATACTCACTGTCCTACTGTAATTATTAACAGGGGCCTTTTTCATTCTCAGAGGTGCCTTTTTGAATAAAAAAATTTTTTCAGCTTATTTTTTAGTGTTTATGGGAAGTTAATACCCACTTTATGACATGCAGGATAACACATATTGAAAGCAAATTATCCTTTACATATGTCCCAACAAATTTTAAAAACAGAAATAATATAATTTTCTCTGTGTATTCATCTAAAGTGTCTACATTTAAATGAGTTATATTATCTGCATTTAATTAAATTATCTGAAGTTTAATTATATTGTCTGCAATGAATTATATTTTCTTCATTTATAGTATCTGAATTTAAATAAATAAATTATATAATAATGTATTACAAAACACTTTTAATAGTATGAAAGGAATCTAAATATATTCCTGTCAATCAATGTAAAATTTGAAATTGGATTTATTGTTGGAACCTCTTACACAAATCTTGAATTTTGATTTGGAAATGTAGTGTTGAATCCTCAGCCAAAAATATTATTGAAAAATTTTTATGATTAGTACTTGACTTTTGGAGATCACCACACTTCTTCCATGTTGGTTTGCTGGGAAAGAAAGAAAATATGCAGCATAAAGCAACTCCCAGACAGTCTGCATAGGAAAGCATAGTAGAGGTTATTGATGGAGTCAATCGCATGAGTCGTTGGAGTTTTTCCTAGCCTGCAGCCTCACACCTGCCCTTCATATAAATTAGCCTTTTTCTAAATTGATATTATTGAGAATATTTTCCATTTCTCTAAAAAGCTTTCTTAACTTTTTATAGTGGAATTAAAGTAGCTGAGTTAAATTGGTCAAAACCACCCACATATATCCAAGCAACATAACTAACAAAACAGAGCTATCTCAAGCACAAATTAGGAAATTCATATATTTTTTAATTGTGTTTGAATTATATCATTAATATTGTAGAAATAAAACAGCAGTGCATAGTATATTAAAATGCTGATTACATTAGCTGTATCATAATAGATAAGTGTTTATAAATGTAACATTCTGAATAAATGAAGTATAACTATTACTTTATAGTATTGTAGTAAGTGTTGTGCACCAAACATAGGGTTCCTGCATATGGTGAAATGATGGTTTATTTTTATTTCATTAAATGAAATTTATTTAATATTATAGTCTTGTGTTCTCAGAATTGAGTTGTTCCTGTTTCTCAGAGCACAGGGTATTATACTTGCATTTAGTCCCTACTTTATTTTCTTTTATCTTTTGGTTTTTTTCCTGATTCTATGCTTTTCCACACAGGACTTAAAAGGTTTTACAGTAATGAGTTTGATATATACATTTGAAAATAGAGAACTGTAAAGTATACGTTTTGCTTGTTGTACATTTCACATTTAACTATTATCAAGCTATAGATTACCTTTATATTTTAAATTTGTAGTTATTCCATACTGGCTTTAAGGTCATTCCAGTTTTCTGTATGCATATTTGATTATTTGCTTTTAACTACTTTGCCATGATACACCCTGTACTTTCTAACTACCCCTTCCTAACAATAAATGCTCAGGTGACTTCTAGCTTTCCATCAGGATAATACCGATCAATATCGTCCCACATACTCATTTCTCTTAAAGCTCTCCTAAGTAAAACTTACTCTATGGGACATATTGAGGATTGGATTGCTGAGTCATAGGGCATAAACTTCCTTCACCTTAAAGAGTACTACTAGATGGTTCTACAGAGAGATTGCAATAGTTTAAAATTCCCTTAATATTACAGAAGACTCTGTTTTTTGGTATCCTCATATGCACACAATTTTGAGCATATTATCTTATTTTTAAATTGGCTATTGGACTGCCTTTCTTTCTAGCAAATCAAATGATATCTTCTGACAGTTCCAGTAGTGTGTGCCTCAATTCTGATATGTTTTTTATTCACTGATTTAGTCAGAGTAAATATTGACAATTTATCCTTCCTCCTGCCTCAGGAAAGCAAGGGAATGGAGGAAGGAGGACATGCCACAGACAAAAGCTTCTTACATCATTGCAGTCAGGAAGCACAGGGAGATGGGAGGAGCTGGGATGGGAGAAAGACCCTTCCAAGATATGCTGCCAGTGACCCACCTCTTCTGACCAAACCCCACCTCCTACCAGCAAGACAGATATAGTGTCCCATGGTCTAATCCTCTTCCTGATCACTGTAGTATTGGAACTTTAAAACAATCAAGCAAGAAAAAGAACTAAAAAAGGGCTATGAATACAAAAGGAACAAATCAAACTATCTTTATTTGATCTGTTATATATATGACTGAAAAGGCTCCTAGAGTGAATAAATAAATTCAGCAAGGTAACAATACTCGAAATAAACACATTAAAGTCAACAGTGTTCCGTATACCAAGAATGAACATACTGAGGATAGAAACCTCTATGAAAACTACAGTACTCTAAACTATGAGATTGAAGAAGGGATTAGAAAATGAAAAACCCTCACCTGTTCCTGGATAGGTGGAATTGATACTTTGACAATGACCATATTACCCAAATTGACATACACATTTAATGTAATTCTAATGAAAATATTAATAGCATTCCTCAGAGAACTGGAAAAATTCTTAAAATTTATATGGAACCAGAGAAGATCCCAAATAGTTAAAGAAATCATGAGAAAAGAAGAAAATAAGAGGTATTACAATCCCAGATTTCAAGTTATACTACAAAGCTACAGTAATAAAAACAGCATAGTATTGGCAGAAAAATGGACATGTAGACCAATGGAATAGAACAGGACACTAAGAAGCAGCCCCATACACCTTTAGTCATATATCCGATAATGATCCCCCCAAAAATGCTGGAGAAAATATAGACTTTTTACAAGTGATGACTATTTCCTAGAACTCTACAGCAGAGTACTTTTTTCTTTTTTAAAAATATACTTAATTAGCAGATCTGTTTTTCTTATTACACAAAAATTATCTATCTTCAAAGTCATCAAGTTCTGTATATTATGTATATACAGCCTTTTGTGTGTCAACCAAATCCCCATTAAATTGTTTAAAAATTAGTGAAAATAAAATTTTAACTAATGTCTTATGTGAGTGGTTATTTATACAAAAAAGAATATATGAAGTGTTGAACATCTAACACGGTTTCAAAGAAAAGACTTAAATGATTTCCAATGTATCCATAATACTTACATCATTTATCCGTTTAGCAATTTACAATATTGCTACATATATTCTTGATTCCATTATTCCTAATAAAAATAAGCCTTCATTTATACCATTGTTTTTTTCCCCTTGCAGTGGTTGCTTTCAAAACGTATTCTTTATATCTGGCTTCCATCATTATGATAATATGATTGTGATGCTGATTTTATTCGCATTTACTTGCTTTGGATTTGATTATGTATTGAATCCCTACTTTTTTCATAAAATTTGAAAAATGGCAATCACTCAAATGTACTGCACCATTCTCTCCTTCCTTCTTCCCAGGACTCCTATTAAATATATGTTAAAATTATTAAAATTTCTTTTCAGACCAATAAGGCTCTGTATTATTTTCAGACATTCTTCCCAATTCTCTTCTTAATATTGTGTGATTTCTATTATGCTGTTATAAATTTTAATGATTGTTTCCTTTAATACATCTGATCTTTTGTTAAAAATATACAAAATGTTTCAATTGTTCTAGTTGCAATTCTAGAATTTACTAGTTTGATTTTTTTTTTTTTTTTTTGGTTTTCTGTTTGCTTATTTTTGCTTTGCTCCAGTTTTCTTTTTCCCATCACTTAGTTCATTTATGTCATCATTTATTTTAAGTCCTTGAGCAAATGTATGTAGTTAACTTGTGCTATTTTCTGCAATTCTGCTGTTTTGGTAGTTTTTGCATTATTATCTATCTCATTTTCCCCTATGCTTTACATGCCTGATAACTAGTAAATGTATACCAAATATTGTAGGTGATAGGACTGGATGGAAGAATTCTGTTCTTTTCCTCTGAAGAGGACCACTTAGTTCTAAGATACAGTTTAGTCCCTAGATGGTCATTAAAATTTAGTGACTTGTTTTTGATTTGGCCATGTTATGTTCCTAAGGGCAAATTACTTTGTTCTGCAACATAATCTTTATTAATAAGATGGAGCCCTTCTTCAGTTTCAATGGGTAAACTAAACTGTGGTATTTAATAATCCCCTCTTACTTAATTCACTCAAAATTCTCTTCACCTAGTTGGATAGCAGCTAAAATTTGGTTTCAGTTCTTTCAGTCTTTCAACTAAGCCTTTCCTTCAGCTAAATGTTTTCAGTTTTCTTCCAAGCTTGCTGGACTCCCACACACACACAGTTGAAGTCAACAAAGATTTAAGAAGAAATCAGAGATATGTTTTAGAGCTCCTCGACCTTTGTTTCTCTCTTTCCTAATATTCTATCCTTCAATTTCTCCTTACTCCAACAGCTCTAAACTTCACTATATTCAAACTTACACAAACACAACTATGGAATTCTAGTTTCCCCTTGAATTTTAGTGTTCCTTTGCTGTGAAAAGACTGAAATGCCTTCAGGGCAAGGGACACATGACTCTTTACCCCAACCAATGCATTTCCTTTATTCATAGATTGAATCCATTCAAGTTTTATGTAATAATACCTTATTATAAGAAAACAAATATAATTTTTAAAAATTATTTAAAAAAACTAATTTGGATTGATTTACTCTCACCTATGATTAGATTTCCTTAATATTCTTATTCCAATTTTAGAACTGTTCTATTCATATGTCTGTATATATTTATATATATAATATGGATTTGATGAAAAGAAAATTACAATACATGAATTTTGGTGTGAATCTGAGATTCTGCCAATCTCATAAACTCTCAAAGCAGTGCTGACATTGTTTTGGATTAAGAATTATCATATTTTGAATATTTTCAAAACTGTTTAATATAGAAGCTATCACAGGAGTAATATACAAGTATAAAAAATAAAACAAACACATGAGAAGCATACATATAGGAATGTAAGCTATTATTTAATGATATAATAAACATGTCATATAGAGTAATAGATTTCTTTGTATAAGTGCAGTTATTTATAGGTTTTTCAAATCTAAAATATCTTACACTGTGTAAGGAAAGGAGGTGACAGTTTAAGTTTTAAGGAGATAGTTAATATTTAGTCTATTGTCTTGGATTTTTGAAAGGCAGTGGTATATCTTATGGGCCACATTATCACAGGGTTTTATAAATCATAATTACATACATATCCCATTACTTGCTGTTAGATATCTCTGGAACTGATTAAAATAAATCAGACAAATGCAATAAGAATCCTGAAAATGGCAAAAAATCCAAGGAAATTATCTATAGAGAAAGGCTTATTTCAGGTGAGACATTTAACCCTGTGGTCATGATGCTTTGAATATCTCCCAAATACTGCTGTTATGTATAATTCACATGGGTTATATATATTGAGACAGTGTAAGATTCAAAGAGCCTTATTTTCCACAGAGAAGCAAGTAAGGACATCAGGAAAGAGGGGACTACTCTATACAGTGTTTCAACATGTGAAGCTCTCTGATAGAAGCGTTGATTTGTTTACTTCTTATAACATCTTGACATTTACATACCTCTAAAAGTAACACATAATCTCTTGTGTTTCCTACCAAAAACAGATATAAAATTTATATTGCTGATAGTGGAGTATTTATTCGGTAAATGATAACATCAGCTAAGTAGTCAAATGAATTCATCCCCAAATGCAAAAGAGTAATGTATTCAGCTTTGGTTATCCATATTTCCCTTGATGTATTCTTTTTTTTGAGCGGGGGGGGGGCTACCGGGGATAGAACTCGGATCCTTCCGCTTGCAAGGCAGGCGGCGGAACCACTGAGCTAAATCCCCATCCCCTCCCTTGATGTATTCTTATTAGCAAATGGTTTAGTACTCATTAGAGGTGAATATCATGCAGCCATTTCTTTTTATCCATATGCTTTTTTTTTCCTACAGAGGGAGTAAGTAGACAATCACAGGACTAATTTTGAATTGGAAGTTATGGTAATTTGTGTTGGACAAATTGTAAATACTGAACAAGAAAGGACAATTTCAGCTAGTACTGAAACTAAATTTTTTGCTTCAGACAGGTATATCCCTGTGAAACTTTATTTATTATATTTAAGGTTAGCATTGTTTTTGGTATAGGGATACACTACTTGGTAAATATATAACCACATTAAGAAAAAAAGTCATTTGCAAAAGGTTAGACAGAAATAAATAAAATAGGAGTATGTCAGGAAGCATTCTCAGAGAAGGAAACAGAGCCCCTATATATTTATTCATTAAGTTGCATTCGGTGTTTACAGTGGGTTGGAAGATTCCCTTTATATTGCTTGCATTCTTATATGATCATTCTGCACTATTATTACAAACAACAGGGCCAGGACTCAAGGCATATAATCATAAACTGATTTTATTTTTGTTTATGTTATGCTGTTTTAATTTTTGTTTAAGCCCACTTGTTTGTCTTTTCATCTGTGCAACTTTAAGAAAGTCAGTAGGTCACACATGTAAATACCGAATAGCTTCTCTAATGTGAGAAACTGAAAGTGTAAATAAGGACTAAAAGGTATAATAGATAATGTGAAATAGGAAGAAAAGGGGCAAGGGGGAAGGGTAAGTGGGAAGGGTAGAGGAAAGGAAAAGAAGGAAATCGGATTAATACGACAAAATGAAAAAAAATGGAAACAAAATCTTTGTAAATGGAGGGATGGAGGAGTTGAAGGGAGGGTGTGTGACTGGGGATAAAATAAGAACCAGGAGATATTATGTAAAGGTGCAAATTTCCAGTGATGAATGTCAGTATATTGTATACCTAAATGTACCAATGAAATTAATTTTTAAAAAGTCTGCCTTGATGATTTCTTCTTTTTTGTTGTTGTTCTTTCTTGAAAAAACAACTTGGTAAATCTCAAAGCACAGTCTATGTTCAGTATTTATTAAATTCAACCAACATCCATAATTTAAACTATAAAGTTGATTGAAAAAGTTTCTCTTTCCTCTAGCTGTAGCCAGCTGTAGGCTGGCACCTGCAGTGAGTGAAAGAATATCTTTATTCACTCTTTAATAGGAGGAGAGTACCTTGCTGAATATTGTAAATCTCATCAGAGGAGGTGAATCTAAACCATCTGGTACTAAAATCCATGACTTAAGCTAGAAAATTTTTTAAAAACCCTTAGATTTCAAAATAGAGACACAGAATGAATAATAATTGGTATGAGAATTGTAAAAGTGAGGCACTCATTCCCATCATCTTTGAAACTGCCTCTTCCTTCCTTCTTCCAGTACAACGAGTGAGGACAGGATTCAAACTCCATGGCTCAGTCAGAACCTTCATTCTAACTAATTACCAACCTAAAAACACTGCTAAACCTCCATTTCAAGTTCTATTCAACTCACATCCAGTGACAGAAATGTTAGTTTGGGCTAGCAACTCCACAGTAGAAACTTTGGAGTTTACTGCTACTTTCTTTCTCTGGCTGGTTCAATGCTATAAGAACTAATTACAACACCTGACAAGCAAAATGCTTCCATACATTCATTAATGAATGAATGCAATTATATTATAAATGTATTCTAGCTTACTACAGTTTTCCTTGTGTCCCTATTTGTATATTTGCGATTCAAATACTGTAATATTTTTATTGTCTACTCTCCACTTGATATACAAAAATCCAGAGAGGTCATATAGATAATTACTGAAATATGAGATAAAACTAAAATATGAGATATATTATGTACCACAATGATTTAGACCTGAAAATCTTGGAGCAGGGAGAAAATAGTCCAGAACCAAATTTGTGGCTACTTGATTTATTAATCATTATTCTTTTCAAGCTTTTAAATAATTGACAAATCAAATTATATGTCCTTATCATGTTCATTAGAATGTCTTGAAATATATATATATATATATATATGAAAAGTTAAATCTAGCTAACAAGTTCATTGGTAGCCACAGTTATTGTTTTTGTGATGTAAACAATTAACATAGAATACTTTTCTATTTTTCAAGAATAGGCAAATGACCTGAATAGATAATTCTTCAAAGAAGAGATATAAATGGCAAACAAGTATCTGAAAAGTGCTCTGTATCACTAGTCACCAAGGAAATCCAAGTCAAAACCACTATAAAATATCATTTCATCCATAAAGTGTGGCTATTATTAACAAAATTAAAGAATGTGGGTGAGGACGTGGAAAAAAGTGAACACTTACATACTGTGTGTGAATAGAAATCAATAAAATCATTATGGAAATGGTATGGACAGTTTTCAAAAAATGAAGGTAGAACTGCCCTTATCTCTTTAGTTATATCAACTTTGAGCTCACTAAGTGCCTTATTGATTTACTTTTTTTTCTCTCATATATTGTTTTGCATAATTTAGCTCTTTGGCTATTGATGTCCTCTCCATCAATGCCCCAACTCTGGGGGAGTTGGGAGTTTTGGAAGGCATTTTATTGCCTGTTTTCTCATGTTTCTATGGGTGGGGTGTGTGTGTGTGTGTGTGTGTGTGTTTGTGTCTGAAGATTGTATTGGAAAGACGTTGTTGCTGGTATGGAGATTCCTGTAGTTAGTATCTGCTTTGCAGTTATGTGCTCTGGGCATGGCTGCCTCTAGGCCTTTGCCTCTGTCCCAGAAACTGACCACTTCCATTAATTTGGTGAGGAGAAGTTTCAGTGAAATTGGCCCAGTATCCAGATCTCTGGAAATGGAACTGCAATGTTGCTAATGGCACAAAGATAGATTAGATATTGGAATACAGTAAAAAAAAAAAAAATAGCAAAAGCTATGCTACCATGAAAAGAGCAACAAAATCTGCAACAATAACAGAGCCAAAGACATACTATAAGAACCAGTAAAAGCAGCCGGGGATTTAGCTCAGTGGTTCCGGCACCCGCCTTGCAAGCACAAGGACCCGAGTTCAATCCCCAGTACCAAAAAAAAAAAAAAAAAAAAAAGAACCAATAAAAGTTACCACTATACTACCCTTAACAATAAAATCCATAATTATAATATAGACACAAGGACATAGTAGATACTGATATAAAGTAAGTATCTACTAAATGTAACAACTATGCCACCATTAACAATAGAAAATAGTTCAAAAATAATAGGATAGAATCAACTAAATATCTAAAGAATAATAAAATTAACAGTAATACTACTAAAGTGGAGAGGGTAAGGAAGGGATAAATGAAAGAAATAAAATTTAAAAATAAAGAAAAACAAAAATGAGGAGAGGAAATTGAGGTAAAGGATCCTTTTAAGGATTAACAAAAAAAATACAATTTTTTTAAAAGTAAAAGAAAAGAACAATCAAGAAAAAGAAAAAGCAAGAGAAAACACCCAAATCTTCTCCCCAAAATGAAGAAAAAGAGAAAGAGACCCCCCATTTCTTCTGTATTTTTGAATGACTAGAGTCTTTCCAGAGGCCACACTATAATCCACCCATATGGCGGAGGGTGAGTTGCTACTAGGACCTACTTTTTTTGTACATTCTCATATTTGTGTGTGAGTATTGAGTCAAGCTCTGCCTTTCCTGCTGGGCATAGCTGGTAAATGCTGTCTAACTGAGGGCTGTATTCACTCCAGCTGCTCCATTTCCATGACCCTCTCTGCACTCCAAGTCACAGCTTTCTTTATCTAGCTTTACAACCCCGTGGGTTTGCAGGTACACTCCTGCTCCAGGGCCTGTCTATCTATACACCCTAGGCTGTGACAACTGTCCAGGCCATGGCATATTCCTGTTCACATCGGCAGACTGGAAAAACAGACCAATGTGCTCTGCACTGGACGTAGACAGCAGGGTGGGGGTATCATGATGTCCAGTATCACCAATTCTTTTCGATGTAGTACTTGAAACTTCAACACAAATCAGACAAGAGAAAGAAATAAAAGAGATATGTATGGGGAAAGAAGTCAAATTACTCTATGCACATCATCCTTTATATAGAAAACCCAAAAAACTCCACAAAAAGACTCTTGGAACTAAAAACCAAATGCATGAAGGTAGCAAGACACAAAAATCAACATACAGGAATCAAAGACATTTCTGTACACTAATGATGAATCCCCCACAATAATTAGGAAGACAGTATTAACACCTTCAAGAAAAAGCAAAAATTAGGAATTGACCTAACAAAGGAAGTAAAAGACCTCTACAAAGAAAACTACAGCACTCTTGAAAAGAATATCAAAGAGGACATCAGAAAGTGGAAAGATAAACCCTGTTCTTGGAAAGGTAGAATAAATTGTCAAAATGGTCATGCTTCCAGATCTCATATATAGATTTTTTTTTTGGTACCAGGGATCAAACTCTGGACCTTGTGATTGAGAGGCAGGCAGCAGAACTACTGAGCTAAATCCCCAGCCCTCTCATGTATAGATTTGTCAATTTCAATCAATATACCAACAGTTTTCCTCACAGAATTACAGAAAACATTTCTAAAATTTATGTGGTACCAAAAGAGAACGAGAATAGCAGAAACAATTCTGGGCAATCAGAGCAAAGTGGCAAGCATTACAATCCTGGATTTCAACCTATATTTCAAAACTATAATGGTAAAAGCATGATGCTGTCATAGAAACATACACATGGATCAATGGGACAAAATAGAGGATGTAAAACCAGGCCCAGACATCATCGGATATGTGATTTTTGACAAAGGGATCCAAAACATACTGGAGGAAAGGTAGCCTCTTCATCCAATGGTGCTGAGAAAACTGGCTATATACATCCAGAAGATTGAATCTAGACCCATGTTTCTCACCATGTACTAAACTAAAATAAAAATGAATCAAATATCTAAATGTTACAACAGAAACTCTTAATCTGCTGGACTATAAAATAGGTAAAACTCTTGAAGTTCTAAGTACAGGTAAAGATATTCAAAGAGAACTGCAATTGCCAAAGAAATAATTTCAAAAATCAATAAATTGGATTATATCAAATTAAAAAGCTCAGCACAGCAAAGGAAACAACCAACAGCAACTATAAAAATGGTTACACTCCTTAAGAAGTGCTTAAAGTTCTTTGATGTACCTCTGAAGTAGAAGTTTGAAATACTTAATAAAAATGTTGAATTTTTTTATTAGTAATTATTATACAACAAAGAGAAATGTGAAGCAATTCAATAAAAGAAAAACAACAACAAAACAGATTATGTTTCTGAAGGGCCTAGAGAAGATATATGCAAAATCAGTAAAAGAGAAATAAACCACTTAGGAAATACAATGATTACAGCATGAGATGCTTTCTAAATATGAACCCATAAACCTGCACAGATTAATAATCCATGTGTTATGCTGTGATTTGCAATGCAATAAAAGGAAATTGCAAGAGGGGTCAAAAGGAAGAGAGAGGATTGGGGAAAAATGAAGAAATAAGATACATTATGTACAGGTACAAATTCCCTATGATGAATACGATCATTATGTGTATCTTAAATGTACTGATAAAATTAATTTTTAAAAAATCATGAAAGAAGTCTTCAGGATCCCATCTTCCTTGGTTTGCTTGAGAATGAAAATATTTAAGAAGTGAAAATTAAAAGGAATACACATATTTACATATAATGTTAAAGCTACACAGCTATCAGTAAGCTATAAAACATTTAAAATATATATGTGTAACAAGAAACTATGTAGAAAGTCAAATATATTTTAGTATTTTAAAGCATGGCAATGGCTTATGGTTTACTTTAAGTGCTGTTAAGATTTAACTTATTTTTTAGTTGATTCACTTTGACAAGCAGCTTCTTTTACTTGATCTCTGTCATTTGGTAACAAAACATTAATATTTATAAATGCTCTCTTTTGCACAAAGATTTACTGTAACATTGTATTATGAATTCTCATCTCCATTTTGGATTTATTATGTAATAAAAGCTTAGGAGATAAAAAAAAACCCTCATCATTGACTAAGAGGAAAAACAAAGTGTGCATGTTATTACCTTGATGTGGCAATAAACTATATTCTCATAAATAAACACATACAAGGGTACAAAATGGTCACTGTAAATAAATGTCTATTTTGTATCATGGAAGTTGGGATATCTTGCCCATTGACCTCAGACTCTAGTTGCATGTATTTTTAAATCCAAGTCCTTTGACAAATAATATTTCAAAATATTCTATCAGAAAATAACACAAACAAAACACCACACTTCTTTTTTTTAAAATGCCTATTCCAATGTTTCAAAGTGCTTACTCCCTGCCCCCATTTTAGAAATATATAACATAATCATCAATCACACACACTCTCCAACCAAAGCTGAGTCATTGGAAACAAGCTAGATATATGTCAAAAATATAGATAATAGACAGGACTTTTAAAGAAAGGACCTTCTTCATTTAAAAACAAAATTACTTCAACTCTATTTACAGAAGCTTTAAAACTAATTCAGATTCTCTACTTCTGGCATCTTTGCAGACAAATAAGTTGTTTGGCTTTTCCTCTGCCCTTATGTTGAAAACTTCAATAAGTAAATTTAGTTTAGAACTCATTTTTAAAAAGGAGTTTCATAACATCTAGTTAATTTATAATCAGTAAACTTTTACATGTAAATATACATGACATTCTTCTGGCAGGCTCTATCCTCCTGTTCTTTGGTGAAAATTATCAGGGCAGATTTTTCTCCCAGTTGTCTCCTTTCATGATAATTTGGGGAACATTTGACACTTGACACATTGTAAAACAAGGTGAGTTATGCTAACTGCAGTTCCTTTACATTTACCACTGATTAACTCATTTTTAATCATATTGGGTTAACAATTAATTTAACTTATTACATAAAATACTTCTATCATGTGATGTCAAACAACATATACAGAAAATATAGAAAATATTGTTAAGAGAGAATTTCTGGGTATGGATCTAAACATGGCTTTACATGGTTTATGCTATTCTTTTTGGATACTTCAACAGTGATCTATTGTTAAAATCAAATGCATGTACAATGCACTTTTAATTACTTAGTCTTATTTGTGATAGCTATGATCTAAAAGTTCCTGTAAAAACTAAATTGGAAAATACTAAACTATTATACCAAGTAGAAGCACAGGTTTAGGTTTCTTGTACTATGAGCTTCTGGTCATAATGTTTTAGACAAACGAAATGGCATTTATGTTAGAAAGATTAGTTTTCCAACATCCTTGTAAAACAAACCATTCTTATCCGCACTGAAAGCCTGGTCTTCCATAGTTTATCTGTATATGTAAAATAATGTGTAATGACATGTATCTGCCATTACAATACAATATTGAATAATTTCGCTGCCTTAATAATCTGCTATGTTCCACTTATTCATTTATTTTTCCTTCTACCTAAACCTCTGGCAACCATTGATCATTTTACTTTCTCCATAAATTTGCCCTTTCTAGAATATCATGTAATTAACATTATATACTATGTAACCTTTTCAGATTATTTTCTTTCACTTAGTAATAGCTATTGAATATTACACTGTATCATTTTATGGAGTGAAGAATTAATTTCTTTTTATCACTGAATAATCCTCCATTTTATGATGCAGCACTATTTATACATACCATCAAGAAGCACATCTTGGTTTCTTCAAAGAATCCACAATATTGAAAATATTGCTCAATGCATTCATGTTCATCTTTTTCTTTAAGCATAATTTTAATTCAGTTGCTTGATCATTTAGCAAAAATGAACTGTGTTTATTGTTCTAAGAAACTTCCACACTCTCTGATAAAGTGGTTAGACAATTTTACATTCACATCAGTGATAAATGAGAATTCTTTTTGCTCAGATTCTTCCCAGCATTTGAGGTTGTCATTATTTATAATTTAGTATTTTTACTAGATTTTTATAGCTATCTCATGGTTGCTTAAATATTCAATCCTTTAGTAACACACATTTTAGCAGTTTTTATTGCATGAACCCATCAATTTAGCCTTTTTGCATCTCTTTTATAGCTTCAGGATAGGTGGCTTCAGCACATTCCAGGGTGGCCTCACCTACAGATTGATGAATTTTTTCTTTTTTCTGAATGTACAATATTGTGGATTCCTTTACATGGAAATCAAGGCCAATAGCATATAACTCTTACATAAACAAAGTTTATCTGAAATGTGTTTTTTCCCATAAAGTAACTACAGCCTTGTTGGATTTAGATATTCTAGGCATCACTTCAATAATTATTTGAAGATTTTTAAAACACAAAATCACAAGAGGACAATGTGACCATTGTGGCACTATATTAATTGAAAAGGAAACCTGTCTATAATATGAGATCTAAAACAATAAGGCTGAAAATGAATTTGTCAGGTACCAAATTTTGTGCTGGTCTAAAATATCTCCAAATGATTGGGAAAATACTGATAGTATTGTCTTTGGGATTAAACTAAATTTTAGCCAATAGCTGAATTAACAAATACAGAATCTACAAATGGTGTGAATTAACTGCATATGCTTAGGGCTCATTCTATTGCAGGACTTGCACATAAAAAATTTCTTAATAAGTCATTAAATATTATGTAAACAATATAGAGTTTGAATGTCAATCAGATAGAAAATATTTAACTATTCTTTTCTAGAGCTACCTATACCATCCCTCTTGTAGTCTTCTTAAAAATGTAATCTTCAAAATTAAATGCTCCAGAACCCTAAAAGAGTGATCAAAATAGTAGAATTTCAGACAGCTTAGCCATTTATGGTAGTAGAATTTCAGAGAGCTTAGTCATTTATGGTAGTAGAGTTTCAGACAGCTTAGCTATTTATGACTATATTTCTCTGGAATCACTAACACTCCACTCAACTGGAAAAATCACTAAGGACTATTATTAACGTGGAAGATTTCATTTCTTAAATTCCTATATTTAAATAGGAGTATTTTTAGAGTATACTTTCTTTAGTTGATTCTATTTTATTTTACTTATCTTATGATTTAGGGGTCACAAAAATATTCCTCATTAAACATATATTAACAACCAAATTCCATAACTTTATTTATATGAATGTTAGAAAGTCAGAACATATTATCTTTACTAATAATATTTGTGCCTAGAGCTCATAACTAAATATTTTCAATGTATGATGTTGTTAGACTATTTTTAAAAATAGAATGTAATTACCTTGAAAAAAGAGTAGTGCATTACTATAGAAGCATAAATAGTTGTACAGTAATGAAATGTGTGAGATAAAAATCTTAGTGTTTAATATACATAATCATTAACAGCTGAAGTTATTTACTTTATTGGCAGAAATATAAACATATGTCACAAAATGCATTTCTTTGAGTCTAATACTAATGTATTTTAGCACACAATAATGCAGAATAAGTTTCCCATGACTTTGTCATATGCACCCTTAAAATATTTTGCTTTTTTCTGAAGAAAATCATAACTAGTGACTGACAATTTTATGGCTGACATTTTAACTAAATTTTAAATATTCTGAACTGAGTGTATACAAGTTCACTTTCAGTGTGGCAATCTGGAGACATTTCTTTAGGTGTGATATAATATGAAGCAAATTTAATAAAGTTAGAATTTTCTTCCAAGTGCTGAACATTAGAAAATTGGTTTCAGTGCTCAGAAAGCAGCTGGTGAGGCTGTGACTGAATCTCTATTTGTTCTTCATGTGATTCAATATATTATAAAAGCAAAACAGAGAATCAAGAGCTGCATCATTGTACAAGATACTGATTCAATTACATGAAAATATTTACCAGCACAACAAAGACATAAATATAAGTCCTAGACATTTAATATGCATTCCAAATTATGTACTGAGTTCTTACATTCATTTTATCTTGTCATATATTATACTCTCATTCCATTTTCTCACCTCTCTGATCTTACTATATTGCTAATTTAGTTATCATGATTATGATCTAATTTTTTAAATCTTAACTCACTTGCTATCCACAAATGAGCATGCACCAAATGGAATGGCCATGGTGATCCAAAATTATAATTCAGTATTAGAGTGATGCAAAAAACTTATTTTAAGTTGAATTCTCATACAAAAGTTTTATACATAAAATTTTATTTCTTGTATTTTTTTTATATTTAAGACGTGACTAATTAGATGCTATTAAATGCCATGAATTGTCAATAATTAATTTTAATATTAAACTTAGAAAAATTCTATTATAAATTAAAATAACATTCCAAGCACCATTGTGTAACACTCTTTAAGTAAAAGATCTCATAAATTTCATTTGTCAAGTGTTATTAGGAATTTGATGCATTATTGTATTTTTGTATTATTTTCTTATCTTACCTAAATAACTTACCTAAAATAGATTTTTGTGAACTTAATGTCATCATAAAATACAAATTCAAAATAGAGTTGTCACTTAATACAGCTGTATCATGCCAAATGATTACATAAATATTTTACATCAAAAGGATTCTTCTTATAAAGTTTTTAAAACTATTTTAGAAAAATGTATATGAATACAGTGGGCAAGAAGCTTTTTAGAAAGGGGGAAGCAAACATAGGTAAGTTCCACAGCATTTATGTTAGTCACCGACAAATGTATAAAGAGCAAATTTAAAACATGTACATACAATAGCACACTTGTATTTAATAGAAAGTAGAAGGACAATGAAGATATTTGGAGAAGTAATAGTCTAAATAACCTGAAGAATGGTGCTAATAGGTCACATTGCAGAGACTAGGGAGACAATTTACAGCATAAAACATTTTTAATGCACACTATGATTACCAGAACTGAGAATTAGCAAGAGTATTTGCATATTGGATAAACTGCTTTAATAGATCCAAATATGTTGTGAAATATGACATCTCTAGAGAAATATCAAACCATTTCAAAACATGTATCTGAGAACAATGATTTTATAATTCTGTCCAGTAAAAAATGTCTAATGCAAATATCTACCAGTTGAAGAGCAAATCCCACCACCAAACAAACAATGGAGCACTTGTAATAAACAAGGCTTGTAAATGATGAGTCAGATACATAAACACTGGTAACATTTTCAAAGGGAAATGGAATTTTGCTTCATATACTAGAAAGTAAACATATTAATTACAATCAATAAAAATATCTCAGTAATGATTAAAAATTTTAAACTTTCCTGTAAAATTTACTTAGTTTTACAGATATTGAAGGATGGATCACCTGTTCTTTAAAGTCCAGAGTTGGGCTAATATTTTTAGCCCACTAATGGATCATTTCCTGTGAATTAAAATATTTGTTATATTTTGTTCCATTTAATTCATACAAAATTATACAGGAGAATTGCAGTCTATTAGAAACCTATTAGTAAATATAATGGAATAATTTTCTTAAAAGATTAGTCCTTCATAAGGGCAAAGCAAAAATGATAAAAATCACTAAGAATGAACATCTTCAAAAAATTATTTACCAAAACTTCACTGCAATTTGGTAAATGATGAGTCAAGAAAAACAGCCGAATTGTGGTAAGAACAAGTAGCTTTGTGATGTGTTAACTATTATCCCATGTCCTATCCTTCGACTCAGCAAAAGCCTTGAGATACATCATCCTGCCATTCTCCACACATGATGGAGCAGAGCAGACCACATTTCCAAGGAATTATCTTTGACCTCTCCCACAGTCCCTTGGAAGAATAGCTTGAAAGGCCTGCCTTTCTTGGTTGCACTTATAAGCCCAGTGCTAAATATTTCTCTGGATTGTGGGTTAGGAGAGTGTTTATTAACTGTTTTAATATCACAGGTATCTGATGTGCTGGATCAGAGTTGGGGCAAATAATAGATTAAGGTCAAGAAACTTAAAAGTTGAAGCATGAGATTTTCATAGTAACAAAACACAGCCTTGAAAATCCAGAAGGCCATATTCATGCACAGGGCAGTGCACAGCTTTATGCATAAGTGGAAAAGATTTGAAAAGGTCCTAACCTTTCTCTTCTGATTGTCTGAGTGCCTTTGGGAAGTTGGAAAGTGAAGGCTTAAGGGGGAGGAATGCACTGTCTGCTGCTTCTCAGAAGACCCCTGACTCAGGATGAGACAAAACCATGCTCTATTAGCCTTTTGGTTAATCTCTTAAATTTCACGCACCACCACCACCACCACCTTGTAACCTGAGCGACCTTAGTGTTATCATGGGTCTCTACTTTGTTAGACAGCATCTTCCTCAAAACCACTGAAACAAGGGACACTTCAGTTCTTTCATTAAACTGTACTTTCCACTGAGATAATCTTCCATCCCAATTTAGCAACTAGATTTTAATAATTTTGGAATTTACTCCTTATGAGATTAATACACCTTGTTTATCTAGTGTAATCCCTGTCGTATTTATTCTAATTATTCTTTTGTCTTCTACCTATTTTGAACCTGTTTATTGTGAGAGAATAAAATATAATTTATGAAATCATATTTTAATACCTCTTTACATAAAACAACAAATACCTCAGAATTTCTCACTATGATATTCAAATTAATCATTTGGTTCTTTAAAAATCTCATCTAGTTTTCATAATTTTATTTGGCATATGACAGTATTTGATATACAGTTTTAGCTAATCTGTTGTTTTAAATTGTGTTTTCTGAATAATTTTTCTGTTGTTATGTTACATGTGCTGAGTGAGTTGTCTACTTTTTAAACACAAATGACATTTTACCTATATTGTTTTTTCCTCCATGTTTATCATCTTCTATCTAATTGCTTCTAGATTTAGATACCATTGCTCAATTCACAAACGACTGTGGCAAGCTGTTTGAGAGTTCTGATCCTTCCATAACTGCAACAGTCAGTGAATTGAAGCGATGACATTCAAAACATGAAGCTGTTGAATCAAACAGGATAAATATGAAGGATGAAAACACTTCCATTTTTAATCTTCATTTGATTCTTTTTAAATGACTAGTTGCTCATAATTTTGTGTAGTGATTTTTGTTTCTGCTGTTGAACATGATAAGAGTTTCCCTTGTTTGCACTGGCAAATTTGGTCTACTTTGCCTCATTTCATCAGGCATTCTAAAAGAGTTTCTGTGTGTCTCTTCACATCATTATACATTACATTCATAAAACTCTCAAAATACTTTCTTTATCTCAGTTGGATCAACTCAAGAAAGTGTATCTGTAAAGTAGATATGCTAATTCTTTTCAGATTCTTCAGAATTACATCAAGTGAATATTTAAATATATTTTGAACTTCTGAAAACTTGAAATAGAAAGGCTATACAATTTTCTATAAACAAATATTCAAAGTGTTGTAAAACATTACTTCAAGTATGCATATAGATTAATTTTCCTTAGGGTAGAAATTGAGAAGGAAACTTTCCTGATACTTTTAATTTCTGGAATTTTTGTCAATTATTTGCTGACAAATTATATCTTCTCAATGGTGACATTTTCTGCATATTTTCATAATTATAAAATCAGTAATGCATATTGAATTAATATTTTACCTATGTTCTCACTCAGAACAAACACTTCATATAACTTTGCACTGCATCAGTGGCCTAATTATTGTACAACAGAGAGACACTCAATATTTGTCAAGAATAAATCCTAGTTGAAATAACTTTCATACTTTGCATAATTTTATACTTTCAACCACACTATTATATATACAAAATAAACTGTTGTTAAATCTTAGAGCATTCAACATAATTTTCCAAAATTGGTATCAATTTAATTTTTTCAAATGGGGCTAAAAGCCATAAATAACCTTGATAAAAATTCTAATACAAATCTAAAATTTGGAAATATAATTTGACTGTGATATTAACTCATTAAAATCTATCTTTTCTCAGAAATTTAATTTGCATGAATAGAGTTTATATAGAGAGACAACATATGTGAGCTCATGAATATATTGTGGCTTCAGTTTTATCTATTTTCTGTAATATTTTTGGTTTCCTTAATATAAGCTTATTACAACAGATTTCACTGCTATTAAGTTTGTGATTAAAATTAATGATTTGGTGTCCCTTCTACCTAACTTTTGTAAAAATTAGCATTAAAATGTTTATGACATTTGAAGACCACTTTGCAATATGTCATATGTACCCTATGTAGAATTCCCTGTTTAGTTGAGTTCTAAAATCTCAAAAGTCACACTTTAAAATCAAGGTAAAAGTATATTTTAGTCTGAAAGTCACTTCTACCAATTTCTGTTTGATATATTTTCTTTATTTGAGAAGCCAGTGTGATTACTAATAACATCAAAGTTATGAGAGGAATTACCAAAAGCCTTCACTATATCAACTGAGAATTCTGTCATTGTATCAGAGTCTTCAAGAAAAATAAAGAACTCTGAATGAATATTCTTTAAGAGATGAATCTACCAGCTGGCTGAATGGATCAATTTTTGATATATATTCAAAGAGGTGAATAGGAAAAATATGAAATATCCTGAAAATAAATAAATATATATGAAAATAAAAATACATGATTCTTTAACTTTTACATTGAACTTTTATGTTTTAATAAGATAAGATTTAACATTGGGCTCTTAAATAAGAATAACTTACTGTAAATATTATAGTGACAACTCAAAGACAGCATGGAGAAATAGAATGGATAAAAATATAGAGCCAGATGAGGGGCTGTAATCCCAGCTAGTCAGAAGGCTTAAGCAGGGAAATCTTAAACTTGAGAACAGCCTGGGAAAATTAGTAAGAAAGTCTCTAAAAATTTTTTTAAAAGGAAAAGGATTGGGGTTATAGCTTAATGGTAGAGTCCCCTGGTTTCAATAGCAGTATTGCAAATTACATAGAGATAGATAGATAGATGATAGGTAGGTCATACAAAAAAATAGCTAAGAATAACTAAAATCTATGGAGAAGCACATATACAATATATGAAATTATGAATATTATATGTAATAGTGTGTGTTACATGTATACAAAGAAATATATTAAATATAAATATATGTACATACATATATAAAATAATACACTTTAAGTTTATAAAAAAATAAGAGACACAGAAGATAGACTGAGATGTTTCAAAAAATATCTAAATCATATAGAAATATTCTAAGATATAGTGGCTGAGATTTATTTTGAATCAGAGAGATAAGATCCAGAGAATGAGATTCAGTTCAGATTGAATTCACGTCAAGAGCATTTGGATTAAAAAGCTCAATATCCCACATGCTTTGTATGTGTAGAACATCAAAGATAATTCTTCAGCTAATAATTTGCAAAAATTTTTAGTTGTAAAGCAACAGGTAAAATTAAAGCAGAAAATTAAAACCAATCAAAATTTTAAGGGTACAACACTATTTAAAAACTTCCCTTCAATAAGTTTCTGAGAGTCAGTTATAGTATCATAAAAATATCAGGGTTTTTTTAACACACAAGCATAGGAACATACCAGAATGTTTAAAACTGTCAGAAACACTACTGAACAAATGAACCCTCCTGTATTTTTAATTTAAGATATTATTTTTAAATGTAAAATATACATACCAAAGTACCAATAGAATTATAGTTTTATGCATACTTATTTCAATTATATGATAAGTGATACATAAACTATAAAAATGGATTAATCCCATATTTTCTAAGTAATTTTATTAATTGATCATACAAGCTCAATGGGCAATTTCTCTAAAAAGTTTTTAGAATGCAAAAAAATGAAAATTGACATTTGAACTAAAGTTTCAGTTTCAAGATAATGGTGAGTGAATGATGAATTATCTCATTGAAATCATACTTGCTAAGTGAATTAACATGTTTTATAACAATCCTTTATAATACAAGTTGAAATAACAATCAAAAACATAACTAAGCAGATAATCTTGATCTTTTAGTAAACACAGAAAAATGTGATTTTAGATGATCTTCTACATCCAAGAATCTTGTATCTCAAAACTATTTTGTAGAATTATATTTAAAACAAACTTAAAAAGGCAGATGGATTCTAAAAAACTGTAGCTCTTTTCTTTCCAAATGACATAATATCAACTAGCTAATATTATATTTGTTATGAAGTTACGAAGCAAAATTTTATAGAAAAAGTATGCTACTTGACTGAAATTCTATGTATAACTATTATTTAAGTTTAAGAATGAAGGTGAATGATCAGATAAAATATTTTAAATTTTGAAGCATGAAAGAGCTTTGTGATAAATAAATTTCCCTTAATTCCTTGGATTTTTCATAGAATTATTTATTTTGTTTTAGTCTCATCTTAATATTCTTGTTGGAAATGGAGATGAGAAAGGAAAAGTTAGGAAAACTTTCATTCCAACTTCAATCTTGTCATTTAACAGTTATTTAACCTAGAGCAAGCAGAGAAGCTTTTAAAATGGGACCAGTAAGGGTATAACAGGATTAAAAATTATGTAATTTATAAAACATATCTAATGCAGTACCTGATATACAGTAGGCATTTAATAAATGAATGCTATATTGAAAACAACATAGAATGTTTTCTTTTTCAATATTTTATAAATGCACATAAAAACTTTCCTTACTATCTATAAATTAATGCTAATATTTTAATATATCTGCTGCAGAACTATTCATAAAGCTGAATAACCATTGCAATTAACAATAAAATCTCCTTTGTTCTTTTTCCAATTCCAGCTGATGGAGATTGCTATCAGTCAGTTTTATATCTTTCCATTATTTTGTAAATATTACAAAGTTTGCTGCTTATATATTAGTCAAATAATATCCCTTCATTTACCTGAAAATCATATTCAAAGTAATTCTGCTTCAATTGTGAAAAAATATGGAAAGTGAATCTACCTTTTGCATTGAACAAATCACATAATGAAGTTATGAGACAGATCAGAAAAGCATAAAATAAGTGTGGAGAAAAGTTCCTAAGGAAATTAATAATGCACATTCTTTCTCACTATTAGTCATATATGAAGAAACATGGTTATAATCCAAAAAAATCACAATGCATGCAAGAGATATGGAACTGGAGTGGAGCTTTATTTTCCATAGGCATTAAGCATTGCCTGTGATGAGGAGAATACCCCTGTAGCTGACTCCTCGCTATATGTCAGGTTTGCACTCTCCCCACTGAGCAATTGGAACACAGGCCCTGAGATTCTTCATCAAGTGATCTCTGACCTACACTACATCACATTTTTACAAGGCAGCCTTTGTTATATGCATATATATGTAAATATATGCAATAAATCATATTAATAAAATTATTTTACAGTTTATAATTATCCAGTTAATATTGTTTCCATATTGCCACAATACATTAATTTATTTTGTCAAATTCTTTGTAATGAATTAAAAGAATCATTAATTTATATTGTCAAATACTCTGTAATGAATTAAAGGAAATCAGATTGTAAAAGATAGATAATATTATTCAAATTTAACAAAATTTAAGAAACTTCCATGACCATTTTAAAATTTCATCTAATAACCACTTTGCACATTCCTAAACATGCAAAAACTGAATTTTTGGAGAATTTTAATAGAAACACAACTCACTGTATTCTTGTCATGTTTCTTTTTTCCTCTTTTTTTAAAGAATTTATCATTGCATATTTCTGTCATTTAATGGTTTTATAATCATGACTTCTTATATAAAATTCAGTAACACTCTAAAATTAAGTTGTACTATGTTTTAGAGATGACTGAGAGTATATATTGATTGTTACTAAAATGGACATTTTTGGTTTTAGTAATAGTATACATATGGTATTTAAAGTTGATAATAGGGCTGGGGATTTAGCTCAGTGGTTCTGGTGCCTGCCTCACAAGCACAAGTTCCTGAGTTTGATCCCCAGTACCTCCCCCCATAAATAAATAAATAAAAATAAAGTTGATAATTACTTGTAGTTAGTATTGTCCAAGATGAATAAATTATTCACCAAGTGGGATCAATGAACATTTTAATTTAGCTATTTAAAATAAAACACAAATATTTCTTGAGATTTTGACTGTAAGATATTTGCTTTGTTCTTACAAGAATGAACTAATATTTAGAGTAGGTGTTTCCCAGTACAAAATCCTTTTCTATTCAATCATTCATTAATTTCTCATAACAGAGGTAAGCATTAATATCTTAATTTTAAGTTGAAAAATAGGTTATAGAGCATAATTACTTTCAAAATTCACAAAAAATATTAGAGTGTACATTCAAGTCTTGGTCATCAGATTCTAAATTAACTATGCTAGTCTGACTTTCTTCCTTGAATGTCAATCTTAGAATTATTGACTAAATTATTGAATATACAAGAGTGGAATGATCTAATTAATTACAGTTATAGAAATCTATGGCTAAAATTCTATTTTTGACATGACCTGACTCTACTAGCTGGCATAAAGAATTTTGTGTCATTTACCATTGCATATACCTTGTAGGAATGGATAATAATGACAGTTAGTTTATTTTTATAAATGATACAGGTAACTGTGCTATTATTTAAAGAACAACTTATTGCTTCAAATTCTGTAGGAATGGGATTTGGTATTGGAATTTTAAAAAAGGTAAAACTCATAAAATACTAATATGTACTCAGTTCATAGTGACAGATAGCCATTCATTAGTTTGTTATTGATTAATGTAGTATGCATCAAAAATGTAATCTAATGGCTTACAGAGATTTGCCACAACCAAACATATAAAGATATTTCATTCCTATTTAAATTTTTTTCTCCCAAGAAGACTTAAAAATTCTCTAAAATTTTCTGTCAGTGAAATTCTGCATGAGTTTTCTAACAGAGTTTTCCTCCTATCTAACAGAGTTTTCCTCTTTATCTGATAACTTGGAAGAAAAGACCTGTCCAGAGGAGTCTAGCTAAGCAAAATCAAAACAAACAACAACAACAACAAAAACGCACATGCAGCTGTAATATCTACCCCAAATGGCACTTCCTATTCAATACTTGGAATGTGTCAATTGCATACTAACATTTACTTTTTTATAACTTCTGAGAATGACATTAGCCAATTCACACATATTTAGTTGCGTAGAGGAATGAAAATAAAATATATATTCTTATGTTGGAGGGTTTACTTTCTTTTTAATATGCAGTATTGAGGTTACATTTACAGGCAAAGTTTTGTATCACTATAAACCCTTTAAACTATTTTTCTACTTAATCTACATTTGAAATACAAATTTTAAAAATCACCATACCTGGAAAATATATTTACTTCAAACTTCTCCAAACATTTTCCTAGAAACATTTTGGTAACTAAGTGCAATATTATAACCTTGAAAGTTGTCATTTTCTTTACTTCTCTATCCTTTTAAATCCCAAGAATTATAGGAGATTGACATGAGCTGAGACATCATAGAAACTTTATCAGACCTTGTAAATTTTATTAGAGAAACACTTTTGGAATAAAAGTCACCTCAGCACATTCATTTTCATCCCAAATCTCAACATCTATAAATATAAGCAATTCTGACTTTCCATTAGGAATTTAAAATCTAAAGCAAATCTTACATTTGCTTCTAGTTTTAGCTTACTTCTGAGGGAAGGAAATATGGTCACTGTATGTGCCTTTGTTTTTTTTGTATAAACAATATTATATCTGCATTTATTTATAAAATAGCATTAGTTAATCAGTATTTTTATCCTAATAGCATTTGGAAATAACTTTCTTCCTGTGCAGTTCAGAGATTAACATTCACATGTTGACTGTCATGTATGATGTGTAATACAGGTTAACACTGAGTACGCTACTTAATATTCAGAATTATTCCATTTTTCTTTCACCATTATGCAAATGAAATAGGGTCTACAAAAGTCTGAAAAAGAGTATTTTAATTGATAAAGGTTCAGGGGTTTTTTTGCTTAAATTATGTTATTGGTACATTTTAGGTATACAGCACGTTTACATTTATCATTGGGTGCTTGTACCAGTACATGATGTATCTTGGTTCTTATTTTTTCCCCATTACCTGTGCACCCTTCACCCCTCTACCCTTCCCTATTTACATACTTCGTTTCCATTTTTTTTTTCTTTTCTCGTAATTTTTCCTTTCCATTCTTTCCTTTCCCCATCTCCTCCCACCACCCCTACCCCTTATAAAGGTTCAATTTAAAAGAATATACAGTGACCAAAATTCTCATGAAAAGTAAAAATTAAAAAAAATACTTTTGTAGTTGAAAAGATAGTACTATTTTCTTTTTCTGCCCACAGGTGGTAAATTATGTCAATGCAGCTTATATCAATATACTGATATCTTAATCTTGAACCTCCCAGCTATGAGACCTAGTGAGAATCAGTGACAAACTAGAACAAGAACTACCAAAGATATACAGGACAAAGATGATGATGATAAAAAAAAAATCCAGTGGTATATGACATGTTTTATAGACATGAATGAAAAAATATTAAAGAATTGCTGGCCGGGGATTTAGCTCAGTGGTTTCGCCGCCTGCTGCGCAAGCGCAAGGACCCCAGTTCAATCCCCGGTGCCAAAAAAAAAAAAAAATTAAAGAATTGAAATATTTGCTAACTATAATTAATGAGCCCAACTTGTTAACCTCAGTTTCTATTACCTTGTGGCATCTTTTCTGTAAAGAGATTCAAATTCATCCTTGTTATTTTTATTTACTAACTTGTCAATTCTGTTCGTAAATGCTCCATATTCATTGTTCTACAGTATTGGTACAGACTTCCATATCAAATGTCTTAAATTGTGCAAAACTCTAACTGTATGGTTTTCATTGAGAAAAAGAAATCTAGCCAGTGTAGACTGGCCTATGTTCCGTTCCATATGTGTTCTTTTTTTTTTTTACATGCTTGTTACATCATTTCTATTATGCCTCTTAAGCCTCTAATTGATGGTATAAGGTAATCAAATTTGAATTTTCCTCTCAGGTACCCCTGAAGCTTAGTAACAAAATAAGCTGGAATAGGTATTTTGACATTAGGGTATGCTAGCTGTAACATCCATTGTATCACTGATCTCCAAGTTTGATGAGGATTTTTAAAATTAGCACGAAATCCCTTCTTTTTTCTCCTAAGTTTGATGTTTTCTGTAAAAGTATGCTATTTTTGAATTGGAAAGACTACTTTTTATTCAAAGACATGAAAGTATACACAGATGGAACTAGTTAAATTTCCCCTTTCATCATTATGGGTCTCTGAAAAAAATATTTAGTGGTGTGATTATTCTCTCTGCACCTGGCTGGCTCTTTATGTTTAATAAGTTGTAACCTGATTATTCCATAGTTTGATATCATCACAATTATTATCACTGCAGTCATTACCATTACCACCACACTACTACCACCACTAACCATGATAGTAATCACAGTAAAGATGAAATCTCTTATCAAAGTGATAATGATGTATCTGGAAATACTTTATTTCTTACCAAATGAATCTTGAACTGCTCAATCACCTACTCATGTATATACATGACAATTGCCTATTTATGTATCTACATAACCATCTGAAGTGCAATTTCCATAGGAAAAGTCTCCTGATTTCCTCAGGTTTTGTATTTTTCATTTCTCAAGTCTTGTGCAGCTCTGATTCTTAGCACTATTGGAGCATTCATCACTAGGGTTTGAAGAAATGCACTTTTTTCTTTATTATGAGCTTCTCAAGATTAGAAGCCACATTAAAGGTATCTTTGAAATTTGAATCCTTTGATTATTTTCTGGCCCAAAGCATTGGTTAATAAAAGTTTACTGAACAAATGAATAAATAAGACAGCCTATGGGTAAGGTGTATATTTAATGAAGGATAATGATAGAATGTAATAGCTTTACTATGTCTTACTTCCTGCATATTCAGCAATGCTTTCATAATTACCAGTAAAAAATTGTTTATTCCAAGCCTGCATAAAATACTTACAAACCATTTGATGGTCTTGTTATTGTGCTTAATAACTTTTCTATATTTGGGAGCATTATTGTTGGAATTTCCCAAATTGGCTTTAGGGTTAGTTTTAACTAACTAACAGCATTAATTTCACTGGTAAACATTCTAAAATATTTGATAAGTTAATTTTAAACTCAGGACTGTCAATCACTTCAAATTAAGTTTGGTATGAAGGAGCGTGGTAAGCGTCAATATAGTGTATTTGCTTTGAGGAATTGCCCATGGGAATCTAATTAAAGAAAAGAAAGATTTTCAATTTCTTTCCTCCATGTCCCTGGCCCATGTTAGGCTTGAGATATCCTCATCTGTTTCATGATAGAGAAATGAGCAAGGTGTTGGTCTACACCAAGGTGTAGATATACTCCCGGCTCTAGAATCTACTGTCTGTGTAACCTTAAACTATACGCTAAATATTCATCTTTTAAAAGAAAATCACTTTCTTATAGTGCCTCTGGGAGAAATGCATAAAATAATGAAGATAATGTATATAGCATAAAACAACAATCAAGAAATATAAATGTAGTTCCTTAATTTTGTTTGTCCTCATTTTAAAATAAAAATGAAACATTATGGAATCAAATAAGAAACCTTATGGTTAAATGATTAAAATTGTAAATATCTGTAGTTAAGATGTCTATGTAAAAGAAACAATCTCAATGTATTTTCAAGAGCTAAACAAAGTTTTAGCTTAAAATAAAAATATCTCAAAATTCAAAATATTTTAAAAACTCTGAAGTAGCACATTGTGAGGGTCATTTCAGCAAGATTTTTTCAAAAAGAAGATAAAAATTGAATTCTTAGGATAGTTCGTATTGTATATTATAAAAGATAGAAAATGTAGATGGTCTAAAGTTCTCGCCAAAAACTTGTATGTTTGACTAGGCAATTTCATAATTTTATTATCTCTATGCAGGGCAAAACTAGACTGCGAAAAGAAAAAGCAACTGCATTTCTTTCCCTCAAGAAATCTTTAGCAATCTATCCTATAGCCTTTGAGTACCTATCTGAGATGCTTAACAGATCTTCTTGGATATATATATGTATATTTAAGCATCTATCTGTATTTAGGTATAAATGAACATAAGTGTGAACGCACACACACACATATATGTAGACAGGAGTTATTTTACATATTCCATCCACTATTTATTTTTACTTTAGTATACTAATAGAGAGAGATGGCCTTGAAAATTATATGTTTAAGATCTCTTTAATGGTAGATAGAGAAATACTTGACAAAAATATCATTTATAAATTAGCTGAGGAATTCTAGCTCTAAAGATTTCCAAGCAAAATTAAAAACATAAGTTTTCTTTACTGCACACAATCTGGCTAATTGTTTAAGAATGTATTTTCTTAGTCAATGCTAATTGACTTCCTATCAAGTGATAATATCTCAAAAGTCTGCAAATGATTACTAGAGCTCAACACTTTTTTCCAAATGATCTTAGTGTTTGGAAAATCAGCTAGTAATCGGTCTGCTAGAGCTTTCAGCTTGAAATTGCTGGTGTAGGCTGCCCTAATTAGTATTCTGGTATTCTTGTTGTTTAAAAATAGTTTATGCTCAAACATTCATTTTTGAATGAGGACTATGACAATTTAATTAAAGTTTAAACTCTACTAGCTGTTGAGGATCATACATAATCCAATTACTTTTTATTCAATTAATTTAATAGCAAGCCACTTTGCTATAATTACTGTTAATCCCCTGGTTTTTTTTCTTCTTTGTTTATCAATGACCTATGAGGTATCTTAAAGGAAATCATAGTGGGACATAATTACTAGCAGTCTCAGGTGGAATTAATGGTTAAATAATGTACAATTACCAAGAGCACTCTATCACTACTTTAGTTAGCAAAAGAGATACTAGGAAGTTTGCATCTTTGCATTTACTTTGACTTTAAAGATTGAGATTTCTTAATTTAACAATAGAAGCAAAGGAATTAAAATACCATCCCAAGATGAGGATTTTGTAATAACACCTAACACTTCAAGTGCAAGTATAGATAAATTAGACACAGAACACCAAGGAAAGAGATTTCTGCTTTGACAGCAGACTTTGGGATTTATTATTATTTTTATATGTTTATGACCCATAGTAAACACATTCATCATGGGAACTATGTACGTAGACATGGTTCACCGTTCTGCCAGCCTCCCTTCCCCGTCGCCAGATTACTTACCTGGAGCTACATATCCATGTTTCGTTTCAGATCTTTTTGGATTTATATTTATGGTTGATCATTTATTTTCCAATTTTCTCATTTTGAACATTAAAAATTTTCCATATTTTATTATTATAAAAAACTGTTCTGCATATGTTGTGGTAATTGTCCTTTAAAGCAGGAGTATTGTATTAAAGATTGTAATAACTTCATCATTTTTCTGATTTTTATTTAGATGTTCCCTTAAAGCCTTATGCCCTCAAAGGTCACTTGTGAAAAGTGGTTGGATTATGGTGGGTTATAGCTAATTTGCTTTTCGGAGGTGAGATGTAGTCACTGGGGTTGTGATTGGATCTTCCCTCTCTCTCTGCTTCCTGGCTGTCACAACATGAACAGCTTTTCCTCAGCTATGCCCTTTAGCCATCATCCATACCATCCTGCCTTGGAACCATCCAACTATAGGCTAAAACATGAGCCACAATAAACCTCTCCTCCTCTAAATTGTGGGTGTTGGGTATTGTGTCCCAGTGATGAGAAAGTGACTAAGACATTCATGTATTAAAAATTATGTTTCTGAGGGCCAGGGGTTTAGCTCAGTTGTTCTGCCTCTTGCCTCACAAGTGCAATTCCCGAGTTTGATCCCCAGTACCAAAAAAACAAACAAAATAATGTTTTTGGAAAGGTTATACCAATTTCCACTCCCATAGCACTCTATAAAAGGACAGAACAAAAAAAACAACCAAACAAACAAACAAAAAAAGGGCAGAACAGTAAATACCACTTATTAATTTATATCTAACATAAAATTTCTGATAATATCCTACGTGACATTAGAATTCACACATAATTAAAGCAATTTTTGTACCCTTAACTAGTGTGTTATCACAATAAAAGGAACTAAATTGTACCTTTATTACATTGTTTTGGGAAATATTTTTGTGAACCTTAGATTATTTATGAAGATTAGGCTTGCTATGAAATAAAATATATTTGAATAAAATGTTTTTATTATCCTAATTTTGCTGACAGAAAGCAAAATTTTAAGAACATTAAATAACTCCCCAGAGTCATGAAACTATTTATTAGATGAGAGGTATAGCCAGATAAATCTTAAACACTCTTAGTGACTAGGTAATGCTATTTTGTATATTCTGGAGAATTGTATACACAATGCTCAATCTTTTTTTTTCTGTATTCAATGATTCATAACCAACTAAATACAAAGTCATAAATTTTTATTTAATACTATTACTTTTGGGGATTGAAATGGTTATATTTGTCAAATTGATTTGCTTGTTACCCACAAGGGATAAGTAAAGCATGCTTCTACATGAGTCAGGGTAGGTCACAGTAAAGTGACCTTTGGGCTATACCAGTGGTGGTGAACCTTTTAGAACATTCAATGATAACAAACAGCTCACTGTGGCATGCCATAGGTTCTCTACCACTAGGCTATACCATGCTCTGCTTTCTGGATGCCATGAACCAAATAGCTTGGCACATCTATGCTCCTGTACCATGATGTTCCTGCCTTCCAGCCATATAACTGTTGTCTGAATTCCCTGAAAACATGGATAAAAATTACCCTTCCTTAAGTTTTGTTGAGTAGTTGGTCTCTGCAGTGGAAAAGCTATAGAGAAAATAGATACTATAAAAGTACCATCATTGATGTGACTAAACCTGATGATGTGGTTCACAACCCTTTGAAACTAATTTGTGGGAAAAATTTGGAATGGTTTAGAGATCCAGGGTAGAGAAGCCCTAAAATCCTCTAAGCAAAGCCTTCTGGTTGAAGCTCAGAAGAACAGAATGCTGATAGGAATGTAGACAGAAAAGGCCAGTCTCAGAAATGTTCAACTGGGAACGGGGAAAGGTCAATCTCAGAAATGTTCAAATGGGAACAAGGACTTCATGAGCAACTGAGACATAAGCCATGTGCGTTACACACTGGCAAAACAAAACAAAACAAAACAAAACAAAAAAAACTTGTCTCCTGAGACTTAGTGGGGGTGCTGAGATTAAAGGCAATAGACTAATGCTCTGACAAATTTGAAGGCTACCCAACATTCATGTCTTGCCATGGTACTGCTAGCTGCTTATAGCCAGATTTACAGTGAGAACCATGAGCAAAATTTAGAGCATGGGAACCCATCCCAACACCTCCTGTGGACAGAGGAGCCCACCTCTGTACCTCATACAGATGGAAGGACACACTTCTATGTGATATTCACCCCTGGCCACACACAGACTCCAAGCGTGCTCTAGGTTTTATTTCCCTTTGGGCAACAGAGGCACTGGCCACCTGAACAACCTGATTGAGTCCAAGGCCAATGACCTCAGAGCAAAGGTGAGCCCTGGAGAGTCAGCATCTCCAGGGAGTAATAATGAATGTGCCCAGAAGCAGTAGCTTAAAGAAATGCTCATAGCTATTGTAAATTGAAAAGCAGCGTGAAGTTTTACTCTGAAAGTGATTCCTCCCTTGCAGGCTAGAAGAAACCAGAGCAGCACCTGCCGTATTGCTAGAGTGTTTAATCAGGCTCCATTTTTGGAAGACATTGCTTAAGACTGAGCCATCAGATAACCACAGAACAACTCTGCTTCAGGGTTCCCAGTGTTACCCATCAATAGTTACTGGATGAGAGACAATCAAGTCACAGGAGACATCCGTGGAAAGAATATGAGATAGACATGCACCCCCTGAGAAGTGCAATCTCAGGGTAGGAAGGACACAGGCCCTTCCTTTCATAGGAAGAAACCAGGCCTGAAGAGTGGAGCTTTCAGAGGAGGCTGGATTTGATAGAGTTGGCATTAAGTCCAGCAATAGGCTTGAAATCCTGCCTCATGGCCTCCATCCAGCAGAAACCAGAGGGTGCATTGTTTTTCTGGTCTACCAGTGTGAGGAAGGATATGACTCAGTTTAAATTGTTGCCGGAGTCTGAGATGTAAGAACAGAGGGACCCTTTGGGCAGAGACAGTGCCTGACAAACCCACAGGCAGTAAAGACAGAGAAAATCATGAATTGCTGAATTCCAAGACTGGAGAAACTGCAAAGGAAAAAACCCACTCAAAAACAGAGAAGGTTTTTGTTGTTGTTCTTATTGCTTTGTTTTGTTTTGCTTATTTGTTGCTTTTAATTCACTCAACTTTTTATTTCTTTGTTTTTCATTGATTTTTGAGTTCTAGAGGTTTTATTTTCTAATCTCCTTTTAGTTTAATTTTGTCCCTTCTCATTTGTCTCTTTGTCCTGTATTTTCTCTGTTTTTCCTTTATATGTCTTTTTGTTATTTTCACTTTTCTGTAGCTGTTGTGTAATGCTATTAATTTTTTACATTTCTAACTAGAACCTCCTACTTCAGTTTGCTCTTCTCATCTTTCATCAATCTATATTTAAAATTTTACATTTCTCATTCTCTGGTTTCACACCTTCTGAATCTTTGCTAGTATAACCACTAAACTTTGTGAATTGTTAGCTAAATAGTTAACTCTGTGCTAGTAATGTTTAATGTTGCTCTATTATTAGTGGAGGTAAAGTTGTTCCATTTGGTAGATATTTATTGTATGTTAGTATAGATCTCTTTTCTATGGTAAAGTTTGGTATATAGTTTTTTAGGGTATGTCAATATCCAATTTGTCTTACTGTTGCTTACTTTACTACTATTTTCAAGGTGACATAGATGTTACTATCAATTGTTTTTCTCTGTATGCCAATATCTAGATTGCTTCAGTGGGTGCTGTTAATTCTGTTGCCCATGCCCAAAGAATTGAGTACAGAGCCAAATATATGGCAGATTCCCCTTCCAAATAAATGGAGGTGGGTGGATTCTGGGACAGAGGCAAAAGCCTACATTTATTCATTCCCAGAGTTTGCCCCTTATAAGCAGACACCAACTAAAGAGGCTTCCATACAGGCAAAGAAGATGTCAATTATAATCAACCCAAAAGCCTCAGCACAACAAACAAGCAATGAAACAAAAAAATAGAAACACAAAAAGAAAAACCAACAAAATACCTCCAAAACCCCTCAGCTCCCTTAAAGCTGATATATTATACTTAAAGGGACAGGAACTCAGAAACCACAGTGAAATTTGAAAAGATAATAAAGGAGATTTAAAAAGCTCAATAAGGTGTTCGGTGAGTTCAAAGATGATATAACTAAACAGATAATAGACCTAATAAAGAAAATGATCAGAAACTCTAGAGAAGAAACCAATAAAAAAGGTGAGCTAAACAAAATGATACAAAAAGCAAATGTTCAGTGTAGAAAAAGAATTAGAGTTCATGAAAAGGTACCAAACAGAAATTCAGGAGATTAAAAGTTGTATCAAAAGTTTGGGCAGCAGAAGTGACTGATGTGAGGACAAAGTGTCAGACTGGAAGACAGGTTTGTGGTCTGTGACCAATTATTGAGAGATACCTTTAAAACAGTAAGAGAACATGGAAAATGGATCCAACAGCTGGTAGATGACGTAAAGCCTAGTCTAATATTAATTGAAAAGCAGAAGTAGTGAAAAGCAGAAGCCAGAACAAATGCTATAAAAAACCTGTTTACAGACATAGTAGAATAAAAGTTAACAATTATGGGAAAATAATTTAACATACTGATTAAGTGAGACATACAGAATCTCAGATATACAGAATCAAGAAAGAACCTTGCCATGACACATCACAGCCAAAATCCCAGATATTCAACACAAGAATGGAATTCTGAAAGCAGTTAGAAAAAAGCAACAGTTCATTTGTAAAGGAAAAAAAAAAACATTAGAATTACAGCAACCTTCTTAAGGAAATACTTATAGTTTTAATTCATCAAAGCTAGAGGCATACTCATGAATTTCAAACATTGTTTTATATTAAAATGTCCTCTAGAAAACACTTTCCCCAACAGTTATTAGCCCTCACTTAAAACTTCATATGGTGAGTGGAGATTTTATAGTTATTTTAGAAAAAGAAAGAGTGGCATTTTGAAGGAAGAAAATCAAACTGCTAATCTCAGACAACTAAGGCAAAATAAAACCTATTAATTGCGTATGAATCATATTGAAGAAATGAGGAAGCAATATGTATATGTATATAATTAGTGTATGTTCATGGCCACTCCACCAGAAAGATTTATTTGTATTTATACACATGACTTCCAACTCTATAAATTGGCCTCCTTTGTCTAGTGAAACAGAAGTGGAAATGACATGTATCTTGAGCATGAGCTTTAAAAGCCAGCTGGCATTTCACATTTTAGTTCTCCTATGCAAGGAAAACCAACAAAGGTTCAGAGAGAAGCTATTCATTCAATCCAGATATCATAGTAACGATGATGTGGAACAGAGTGAAAGCCAAGCGATGACAGACATATAGAAGGAAATAACCTTTTGTTGTTTTAACCTTCAATATTTTAAGGTTGCTTCTTAATGTAAAACAATCTAGCCTGTTCTAGCTGATACATGAATATAGTAGCAATTAGTATAAAATAGCAAATTACTAGGGATGTGAATTATGAAATTGTTTTAAAGAATTTAAATTTATACATTATTAAATATTTATCACAGATGACTGCTTAAGTAGATCAACTTATACAACAAAGAACCTTGAGTGTATGTGTTAATAAATAAATAAAATAATCCATATATTTAGGTTGTAAATTTTTAATAATAAGTGTTTCTAAAATATATGAGTCTATAAATCAGACACACAAACTGAAATATGGCATGATTTCCCTTACACGAGAAACCCAAAATATAGACAAATAACAAAAGAAAAGGTAGATAAAAAGTACTTGAGAGATACATCTTTCTCAAATGGTAAGGGAATAAAAATATGGAGGGAGAATGCAGGGAGGAGAGGGAGAAGGAATGAAAATGAATTAAGATTTTTTATGTACACATGCCAACTCCCACAACGAACATATTCATTGTGTCAGCGAAGTCATTTCAGAGGAGATGATTTTAAGTCACACCTGAAGGGGGAAGAAGATGAATAGAAAAACAGAGGATATCATCTCAGAGAGAATAAATAACACTTATAAAGGCGCTAACAAGGAAAAGAACTTGACATCTTCTCAGAAAAGTAAAAAATCCCTACATTACTTGTGCACAGAAAAAATGTGATATCTAAGCAGTAATTAAAATCATCATAAGCTATGACAAGTAACTGGACTTTAGTCTAAGTATAAAGGCATAGTGTTACAAGTTGCCAAGCAAAGGGAATAGTATTGGACTAATGTTTATTAAATCTACTTTTACTAATGTATAGAAGAGTTTTATGATGGGAAAGCAGTGTGTTTTCTAGTCTTAGCTACATAATAAGGGACACACAGAATCTCTGTGATGCAAAGTAAGCATTTTTTACTCAGTAGATTTTTATGTCTGCTGAAATGGCTCTGTGTTTACCGGCATAATGAGGTCATATCTATTGAACACCTTTCATTTTGGGGGCTTCTATTTAGGAGAATTAGCTCTCTTGTAAAGAAATTTCTCATGGTGGAAACAATAAGGACCCTGAAGTGCTAGTAGAAAGAAGTGCTGTTACTGCTGGCTTAAATTTGCAACTAGCACAAGGTCATTTCAGACTACATACCAATACCCAAGTAATACCATATGTGACAAGCTTCATGTTAACGGTTTAGGGAAGTAGACCTTTTCCATGAAGCATGAATGGGAAAGGAGAAAGTCTATGGTTGGGCTCATTTAGATGAGGCTGTGATTTATTCCTTGTAAATATTAACCAAACTTACAGGAGATCAAAAATTCAAGTTAGAAGTATAATGGTAAAATGGACATATGTTGTAATAATGTAATTACTAAGAAAGCATCACACTCCACATATTATTGAGGTTCTTTACTTTTATTAAGTGATGTAAGTATCACAATAATCTTTGTATTAAAAACTAATATGCAGCACTTGAAGTCTCAACTGGTAGCAAGGATTATTATGGGAATTGTATTAGTAGAGTATATAAAATTATTAAAATACAGTGTTTACCACAGAATCAAGGCTAACTAAATGCTATCATTGCTAGTCTTTAGGAAAGAATCAACTTATTTAAAAAGATAAAATGCAATGTCAATTAATTTTCAGATTTAAATCAGGCAATTTGGTATATGGAAGATATATATGTATTTTTTTTGGTACCAGAGATTGAACTCGAGACCTTGCACTTGCCAGGCAGGTAGTGGAACCACTGAGCTCAATCCCCGGTGGAAGATATTTTAAAACATAAGTTTTTAAAGAATGGATTTACCTAATCTGGTCAAACTTGTACATATTATTATTATTAAAATGTAAAAATGAAAAGTGAGGTGTATTAAGCTTAAGTAATTAATTGTCCTGCTTAAAAGTGTCAGACTTGGGGCTGGGGATTTAGCTCAGTGGTTTCTCTGCCTGCTGTCCAAGCCCAAGGACCAGAGTTCGATCCCCGGTACCAAAAACAAACAAACAAAAAAACCTGTCGGACTTTTAATTTAACTCTGTTATGACCTGATTTCACGTCCACAGGTTTTTCTACAAGTACATCCTGAAGAGGTTATTTTATCACCAGCAGATAGCAGAAAGGAGAACAGAGTATACACATATATATAGAGAGAGAAATGTGCACCCACAGAAACTCACATATTTATCCCTATCTTGTATTGTGGGAAATGGTAGAATTCAGCTATCTAGTTGTAAGAATAGATCACAAGAAGTTTGTTAACTAAGAGAATTAAGTCGTTTCTGGGAAATTCCACAAGTCTGTTAAAAGAATGCCAGAAAACTTTAAGAGAGGTTGTAAAAGTCTCACAGGAGAAAAACAGGTTTCCCTAGTTTTCTTATTTACCATTTCCTGGGATCAGAGGACCGCGACCCAGTGACTCTATGGGTGGTAATATGCACATCTGTGATGTTTGTGGTGGGCCAGTGGGCTTGATTTTGGCTAAAGTCCTCCTGCTCTCTTGATACTATCTGATAAAAAGAGGGCTGCGGTGTGCTCTTTGATGTACGGGATTGGTGAATGAAAACAGGGGACTTGTGAATTCTCCTGTAGCTTTTATGAGTCACTTAAAGTCACTGGTTATCATCAGAGGTGAAAATCAGAAAGACAATAGCCAGAATAACTAAGCTGCTTTCCTACATGTATAAAAGCCTTGCTTCTTTCCTTTGTGATTGTCTAATAGTGCCAGAGAAATTAAACTGCTGTTCATTCCCCAGGCTGTCTCCTTTTCTTTCTTTAAAAGTCAGTGCTTTCCAGGGTTCCAGGTCTCCCTCAAGAGAGACCTTTATTAAAAATAAAAATCAACATTGTATCATTCTAAGAAACACGGGAGACTCAATACACTAATATATACACAGTTCCATATGATATAATTCTATACTTATGTATATATATATAAAACTCTATATGGCATACACATAAAGAACATGTGATACAATAAGGTAAGATTTGTTGTGATTACTTATAGTACCATAAAGCAAGGAAATTATTAATGCAAAATATCTGGAGTTTCTCTGATGAGAAGGATCTCATTAGAAATACTCTGACATGGAAATTCCATCTCATCCTTCATCCCCAAATCATTTCTTTAACAATGAGGTTTGCACTTCTTTGACTGACTGGTGCCAGGGAGAAATTCTTGGTGCATTTCCAAGGTAGGAGGTTGTTTCCCATTCTTCTTTAGAGCCATCTCCATTGACATGTTCTTGGCTACATGGTACTAAAGTTCTGCCAGATTTTAAGTTCTTTGAAAGAAACAGTTGCTTTTGTCTTCCACCATATCTAGAATATCTGTCCCAGATGTGTTCAATAAATATTTCTTAACTGGATGAAATAAATAGTACGTGAATCCTTAGGTTCTCAACCAGAATGTATTGTTGATGTAGATGTAGTTGTGGGATATAAATATCAAGTTTAGGAAGAAAGATGTAATGTGTAGATGTAGGAGGTAGAGTAATACAGTTGAAAGTGAACAGGTTTAATGGCTCAGCCTGTCCCAAGAATGTTATCTCATTTCCAATTCAAATGAAGACTTTTCTATTCAGCTGAATTGCCTGACAAGCTGCAGATTAGTTCTTATTTTGCATATATCCTGGGGTTGCAAACTCATACATTAGAGATAGTTCTGCCCAGAATAGATCTCTCATAGACAATGCGCAATTGTAGATGTTTTTATATCATTATATGCCTGAGTGGATGGGAGAAATAGTAGGGCTGGAAGCTGTGGTTAATAGAAATAATAGTGTTCTACTTGCAAGAGTGCAGCTAATTTTTAAAATAAAATTTTACTAGGGTGAATTTAAAAAATAAATAGTATTCTCTCTAGAAAGTATAGCACTGGAATAGATATTGTTTTCATCCATAGCCTTTTTCTGCTAGAACTTGGTTAATCAGGGGTAACACAGCACATGGATTCCTTTAATAATACCCCTTACACTAAAGACACACTCTTGGCAGTACTGTTAGATATTAGCTGCTTCCTTATCTACATAATCAATTGTGATATTTTCTTAGGTCTTTTTAGTAGCAAGATCAAATTTTGGATTTATGAGATCTGAGGCTAATATATTTTGGGCTCATTTGTAAGAACAAGAAAACAAATAATAAATATAACAGTATTTGCATTATGTAGGATTAGAAAATCAATTACAGCATTATATATAAACTTTTTTTTATGATGGTAAGTATTATAAACTATGTAACAACACATATCACTTGCTAGGTCTTTTGCAGGATTGAAGAAGGGGCCCTGGTCAAGAGAACCTGAAGGGTAAATTCACTTACGTCAGTAAAGGATGTCCACTGCCAGTGTCCAGCCACACTGTTCTGTGTAAATGAGATCAGGGAATAAGTTGGACTGGATAGCCCAGAATTCGAATTCTGAAAAAATTGATTAATATTGTTAAGATCGAGATGTGGAAACATGCTCTATAGGTCTTCCAATTAGAAAAGGATTAGGAAAGATCCAAGGTGGAAATGTTAGTCTTGCTCAGAATATGTTATATATTCATTTGATTTTACCTTCATTACATATGTTATAAAACCATGTAATCAAACAACAAAGAGCATTGAAATTTGGACTGTGAGACCAAAGTGACTCCATTTTGCTTATGTGAAACCAGAATGACTCCACTTTTGCCCAAAATGGAGTAGTCTCCTTTGTCCTCTCACATTAATGATTAAAATGTGCTTGATCTAGGACAAAAGATACAATCTGTAACAAACCAAAGTTCCTAAGTTAATTACTCAGCCATCTGTTTACCCAGGAAATGAACATCCTGGGCCCACTATCTGTAGGAACCGTCTGTCAATGTGCTGACTGTCAGTGCTGAGTGGTCGTGACCATTAGTCACCGTGTCTGCTGACCATCAATATGTGACAGTTGCCCACTAACCTTTGTCCTTCTTTTCTTTTGTAAAACCTATATGTAATCACCCCTTACCCCTGATGAGTTCACCCAATCAGAAATGTACACTTCATGCATGTTAAGAGCTGACCAATCATTGTAACTGCTAAGTAGAGAATCTCCAAACCTTGCTGTAACCTCTATAAAAACACCGCTAATTTGGAACTCGGGGCTCTCAATCTCGATCCGCTGTGTCGGTGACAATTGAGAGTCCCTGCTTAAGCTTAAATAAACGACCCTCGTGCGCTTACATCGGAAACGGCCTCCTGGTGGTCTTTGGGACCTCACAATCTGGACACAACAGGACCACTTTGCAAAACTAAATTCCTGGCACTAATACAAGATTCTATCTTTCAAAACACTCGAGGTTTTTTTTTTCAGAAATTATTGACTTGTCTATTCTAATGTCAATAAGCCATGAAACTCCTGAATTTAGAGTCATTCAGAACCATTTAAATGTAGAATTTGCAAAGGTGTAATTGCATTTGTTTCTGATGTCACATTATTAAATATTGCTTTTCATATTTATTGCTCTCCCATCTCTTCACCACACCTAGAATTTTGAGGACAGCAAATGTCTATTTTAAATTGATTTTGATCAAATGGCTTTTACCTTGGATAGTATTAGATGTCTAGGTTACTGCAGCAATTATACAACTGTATTCCCCAAGCAGATCTTTCATCTACTTGTAATATAAAATCAATGATTTCTAAACAAGGATGGTGATGGCATTTTAATGTTGCCAAAAAGCATTTAGAAATCTGAGCTGCTTCAAAAGTAGATTCAAGATTCATTTTGAAGATGAGGAAACAAAATGTCCTCTGTATCTTATTTGAATTCTCAAAATACAACTTTTACTTGCAAGCACAAGGTCCCAAGTTCGATCCCCGGTACCAAAAAAAAAAAAAAAAATACAACTTTTATGTGGTTAATAAACAGATGCTTATAATTGTATGGCTATGTTAATATATAGAGATACTATTTTTTTCTATTTTCTACTAGAGAGGTAAAATGTACCAGGTATGGCTGGGGATTTAGCTCAGCGGTTTCACTGCCTGCCTTGCAAGCCTAAGGTCTTGGGACAAGACAAGGTTCAATCCCCGGTATCAAATATATATATATATATATATATATATATATATATATATATATATATACCAGTTATGCAAGACTACTCCATACAAAGAGAAAAACAATTTCATAAACTCTAATTTCATATAACTAATTTTGAAATCTATATATTGAAATAATGAAGTAATAGTGTGTCTAATTACTATTTATTTTGCATCAAATATCCAAAGTTGAAAATGTAATGTTTATTAAAAAATCAGTTGTAGATTGTTCCACAAGTTTTATGCTATACATTTAAGAAAATCAAATTTTATATGAGGTAAGTTTTAATTTATCTTTCATATGACATCAACTTGGATAAAGACTGTCTTCTTTTACCTATATTTTTAATTACTTAATATCCATAGTTTTTAAATAAATTTATTTAAATTTTTTAGATACTAATATTTTCTTTAATTTTTCTAAACTGAAAAAAGGAGACTTCATTTAGGCATCTGTTTCAATAAGGTTATTACATTTACTGTGTTATTAACAGGAATTTAGCATAATTCGAAGAAGTAAACTCAAACTAAGTTCAGAAGTATTTTAAGCCAGCATCCTCTCATTTAGTAAGGTTAAACTAACAAATGTTATAAAAGGCACAAACTCCTCTGAGAACCCCTTCGTTTCAACCTGGGTAATCAAAATATCCAATTAATGCTTCATCTCATGAAATATTTAGACATCTTATGTAAGCAGGTTGGCTTGTTAAATAAACTTACTTCTACCAGGAACATCATTACATCACAAGTCATAGAACAGATATAAATCAGCCTGCTATCAGTCTAAAGAATTACCAAATCAGCACAAGACCTGGCAAACCCCCAAAAGAATCACTTCCTTTTTCTTAAAAACTATTTTAAAATATCAGTACAATGTATGTGGGAAATGATCTAAATTAATTATTAAACTTTCTAAAGCTACTCAAATTTACTATATAGTTGGTTCTTACATATTGTAGTCATATTATTGTATACTTTTACACAACATTTTTCTATAAATTATTTATAATTTATGGAGATCAATTATCAAGATCTCAGGGTTTTGCAAACCCATTGGTTAGAAAGCTTAGAAAATTATATGAGAATATTAAAAATGTCAATCCAAAGTGCCTTACTTGCTATAATCCCAGTCAAGAATTTTAGTTGTGTGGCTATCCTTATCAGTAAATATTATATTGAGTAAATTTAATGATATTTTTATTTTGAAATATCAGATTGGTAGTATTTTTCTACCTTAATTCTTATTTTTAACCATCAAATTCTGACTAAGTGATGTGAATGAGAGTATACAATTAATAGGCTATTTAAGTTTTCCTGATGTTTAACAACATATCCTGACTTCTGTAATTGAAAGGTTCTGCAACTATTGTCAATTGTCTTTGAAAACAATCACTAAGATGCCCCATAACTCACCTATTTATTGATATGTATATATTTAGTATATATTGATTGTGCCATAGTAACTGTTGCATATTGGGATAAATAAATATCTATTTGTCTTTTGTTCTTTCTTAATTTCTCCCTGTCATTTATTTCCTCTTCCTATGAAGGTGTACCTTGTACTTTTAAGAGTAACATCAGATATTTAGAATGATATCTCCAACATTTATTTGCTATTGGTGCCAAAATGTTTTAGGGATTTTAAAAATACATTTGAACAAAAGATAAGGCAATACATATGTTTCAGTTCACCTAATAAGCAAATTATAAAATGTTTTTAGTAATTCCTAGGGTAAGAAGAAACAAATATAATTTAAAAGAGATTTATTGGAAGGTTGTCCTATTACAATGGACTTTGGTGTCACTCAAAAATTTAACAAGAGAATATTGAAGGAATAAAAAACTTGATGTTGTATAAAAGAAAAATATCAGGAAGACCACTTGAACTAGAACAGCTCAGGTGCATGCAGGTCCCAGCCAGGTCCCCACCTAGACCCCAGCACCTTGAGTCCATAGGCCTCAGCAAAAAGAGCCAGCAGACAGAGGCCCATCCAGATACCATTAGTAAGTGAGGGCAGACCACAGCTAGACACCAGACACTGGGTGTCTGGTAAGCCTGCTCAGACCCCAGTGACTGGTGTAAACAGCCCCCATTCAAAAGCCCTCCCAGAAAACATCTATACAGGGAAGCAAGCACCCAGCCAAAGGTATGCCCAGATACAACCTCAAGTGTACACAGGTCTTAGCCAGAACCCCACCAGGACAACAGGGCAGCACAGAGAACCAGAAGGCCACCATTCTGAACCCAGGAATTGGCACAGTGGTGAGTAGCAGGGAAAAGGCCTCTCTAAGGCTTGCTGAGAATTGAAGTGAGCAAAAAGTTTTGGGTGCGCAAAAAGTTGCCTCAACAAAGGTGCAATAGGCTGCATCTGTTGAAATGAGAAGCCACATAAACAAGTCTCAAAATCAGACTTCCAGATCACCTAAAGCAAAGCCAAATGACAACAAGAAGGAACAACCTGATAGTCAACCACCGGGACTCCCTGAACTGGCAACAAAAATGGATCTGTAGAATTAAACTGCTGTTCATCCCCCAGGCTGTCTCCTTTTCTTTCTTTAAAAATCAGTGCTTTCTGGGGTCTCAGGTCTCCCTCTAGAGAGACCACCAACAGATTTGGAAAAAAGGAAATCAGAAATAGTTTCTCGGATAACAACCAAGATTGTGTCCATAGAGCAAGACATAGTTAATAAATCTCGAGCAGACCCAAATAAAAGAATAGAGAAGCTGAAGAACAGGATGGAATCTCAACATAGGAAACAAATGGAATCTGTAAAACAGATGTAAACAGGTATCCAGGAAGTTAAAAGCTCCAATGATAGTTTATGCTGCATAATGACCCAATGGGAGGACAGACTATCAGACATAGTAGACAGGATTGCAATTAGTGATGGGGAAATGAAATATTTCCTAAAAATAGTAAGGAACAATGAGAAATCAATCTAGCAGCTGCTAGACAATGCAAAGAAGAATGACATAAGACTAAACAGAATCAATGAAGAAACAGGAGAGAGTACAAACAACAAAAAGCTGTTCACAGAAGTAATGGCAGAAAACTTCTCAAGTAGGGAAAAAGAACTTGACATACATATAAGTGAGGCATATAGGACTCCAACTAGTCATGATGAAAAAATCAAAACCTAGGCATGTAATAGTTAAGATTCCAGAAATGCTAAAGAAGAACAAAATCCTACAAGCAGTTAGAGAAAAAAAAGAAATCACACACAAAGGAAAGCCCATCAGAATCACAGTAGACTTCTCAACACAAACCCTCAAGGCAAGAAGAGCCAGGACTAAGTATTTCAAGCCCTAAAAGAAAAAAAACGTCCAACCCAGATTGAAGTACCTTGCAAAACTATCTTTCAAAATTGATTGAGAAATAAAACACTTTCATGACAAAGGACACCTGAGGAGCTTCATGAATATCAAACCAGCACTCCAAAAATTTTTTTCAACAATATCCTAGGAAAAGACAATGAGGATCACAACTCCAGGAAGCCCAGCAGAATGAATCCATCAGACACAAAAAGAAATTAAATGTAAAGGGGGAGAATCCATCAAAATGAAAAAGTCATGACAAGGATAAGTCAATACATATCAGTTATAACCATCAATGTTAATGGTCTCAATTCAATAATCAAAAGAAATAGACTGGCAGAATGGTCAAGAAGCAAGATCCAACAATATGCTGCATATAAGAAACACACTTAATTCAAAATGAAACTCACAGACTGAAAGTTAAAGGCTCAGGAAACCGAGAAAACCAGGAGGAGCCATCCTCTTTGCAGATCAAATGGACTTCAAACCAACACTGATTAAGAAAGACATAGAACGACACTACATCCTTATAAAGGGAACAATCCAAGGGGAAGAGATGACAATCATAAATATATGTGCACCAAATACTAGTACACCCAAATATATAAAACAAGTATAAACAGTCATAAAAAAGCACAAATACAATAGTAGTGGGGGACCTCAGTACCTCACTGTCACAAATACATAGATCAACTGGACAGAAAACAAATGACAAACTACTAGAACAAAATCAAATTCTTAAACAAATGAACTTAACAGATGCTTACAGAGTGTTTCACCCTCCAAAATCAGAATACACATTCTTTTCAGCTGCACACAAGTTGTTCTCCAAAAGAGACCACATACTTGCTCATAGAACATATTAAAGTAAGTGCAAAGGAATTGAAGTTATCCCCTGTATATTATTAGACCATAGTGCAATGAAATTGGAGACCAACAGCAAAAGAAACCACAAGACTTTTATAAACACATGGAAATTGAACTACACACTTCTGAATAACCAATGTTTCACAGAGGAAGTTAAAGAAATCAGACAGTTTCTACAATTAAATGACAATGACAATACAACATATCGGAATCTATGGGACACGGTGAAAGTAGTCATATGAGTGAAAATCATAGCAGTGAATGCACATGTTAAGAAAACAGAGCTAGCTGTGATAAACAACCTGATGCTGAACCTCAAGCTTCTAGAAAAAGAAGAACAGGACAAACTCAAAACTCATATAAGGGAGGACATTATAAAGATCAGAGCAGAAATTAATGCAATGGAGACTAAGAGAATGATACAAAAAATTAATAAAGAGTTGCTTTTTCAAAAGAATAAACAAAATTAACAAACCCTTGGCGAGTCTTAGCAAAAAAGGAAAGAAAAGACCCAAATCCATGCAATTAGGAATGAAAAGGGTGAAATTACAACAGACCCAGCAGAAATCCAGAGGATTATCAATACCTAATTTGAGAACATATATGCCAATAATATGGAAAACACAGAAGAAATAGACAGATTCATAGATATTTATTAATTACCAAATTTGAAAGAAGACTTAAAATGCTAAACAACTCAATATCAAACAACAAAATTGAAAATATATTTAAATCTTACTACCGAAGAAAACCCCATGTCCTGATGGCTTCAAAGCTGAATTCTACAACACATTTAGAGAAGAACTATTGCCACTATTGTTTAAATTCTTCAATTAATTTGAAAGGTAATCAATATTCCCAAATTCATTCTTGGAAGAAAGCATCACCTTCATCCCCAAAGCAGAGAAAGACCCAGCCAAAAAAGAGAACTATAGGCTAATCTCACTTTTGAACATAGATGCAAAAATCCTCAATAAGATGCTAGCAAACAAAATGCAGAAGATCATCACAAAGATCATACACCCTGACCAAGAGGGATTCATCCCAGCGATGCAGGGATGGTTCAACATAGCAAATCAATAAATGCAATACAGTACACTAATAGAGCCAAAGACAGAATCAATATGATCATCTCAATAGATACAGAAAAAGCATTCAACAAAATCCAACACACATTAATGATAAAAAATCTACAGAAAATTGGAATAGATGGTCTCTATCTCAACTTGATAAAAGCCATCTATGAAAAATCAACAGCTAATATCAGATTAAATGTTCAAAAAACGAAATCCTTCACACATAAATCAGGAACAAGACAAGGATGTCCACTGTCACCACTCCTGTTCAATATAGTTTTGGAAACATTAACCACAGCAATTAGACAAGAGAAAGAAATAAAAGGCATAAGATAGGAAATGAAAAAGTTAAATTGTCATATTTGCAGATGACATTATACTCTATATAGAAGACCCCAAAAACTCCACAAAAATTCTTGTAGATTTAATAACCAAATTCATTAGAGTAGCTGGATACAAGGTTGACACACAAAAATCAGTAGCTTTCCTGTACATGAACAACAGACTCACTGAAAAAGGAAGTGGAGAAACAACTCCCTTCACAATAGCATCCAAAATGTGAAATACTTCGTAAACCACCTAAGGAAAGAAATCAAAAACCTCTACTCTGAAACTTATGGCACTCTTATAAAAGAGATCAAAGAGGATATCAGAAAATGGAAAGACATTGCTTGTTCCTGGGTAGAAAGAACCAATATAGTGCAAATGGCCATACTTCCAAAACTGCTACATAGATTCAATGCAATCCTAATTGAAATCCCAGGAGCATACTTCACAGACCTTGAGAAAACAACCCAAAAATTCATTTGGAACAAGAAGAGACCTAGAATAGCAAAAGCAAAACAAAGACAAGATAGGGGATATCACAATCCCCAACTTGAAACATTACTACAAAGATACTGTGATAAAAACAGCGTGGTACTCTCAAAGAAACAGACCTGAGGACCAGTGGAACACATTAGAAGATTCAGAAATAACTCCAGACACACTCAGCCACTGCATCTTTGACAAAGGAGCCAAACACCCTCACTGGAGGAAAGATAGCCTCTTTAATAAATGGTACTGGAAAAATTTGTTTTCAACTTTCCAAAGATTAAAACTAGCCTATATCTCTTACCATGAATTAAACTAAAATCAAAATGGAATAAAGATGTAAATATTAAAATGAGAACACTAAACTGGCTGAAAGACAGATTAGATAGAATGGTTGAACACATTGGCATAAGAAAAGATTTCATGAACAAAACCTCAGTTCCATGTGAATGAGCACAAACAATCAACAAGTGGGGTCTCTTATCTAAAAAGTTTCTGCACACAAGAGAAACACCAAAAAATCGTGTGAATAGACAACCCATTATGTGGGAAAAAATTTTACCAGCTATTCCTCAGACAGAGGTCTTCTATCTAGAATATATAAAGAATTTAGAAAAATCAGACCGCCCAAATTTAAAGACCCAATCCAAAAATGGGCATCTGAAATGAACAGACATTTCTTAGACAAAGAAATAGAAATAGCAAATAAACATATGAAAAAATATTCAACATCACTGGTCATTCTAGAGATGCAGATGAAAACAACACTGAGATTCCACCTCACCCAGAAAGAATGGTTGTTATCATGAAATCAGCCAATAACAAATGCTGGCAGGGGTGTGGGAATAAAGGAATCCTTTTTCACTGTTGGTAGGAGTGTAGACTGGAAATCAATATGGAGATACCTCAGAGAACTAGGATTAGAGGTCCCATTTGACCCAGCTATTCTTCTTCTGGGTATCTTCCCAAAAGAATCATACCACAGGAATATATGTGCACCCGTGTTCTTACAAGCACAGTTTGTAATAGCTAAAACTTAGAAACAGCCCAAATGCCCATCAACTGGAGACTGGATAAAGAAATTTTTTTTTTTTAAATAAAATGGAGTACTGCTCAGCCATAAAGAATGAGAAATTGGAGCCCTTCATAGCTAAATTGATGCAAATTGAGGTGCTACTCCTAAGTGAAATAAATAAGACATACATATGTAAATACCAAATAGTTTCTTTGGTGTGAGAAACTGAATGTTTAAATAAGGATCAAAAGGTATAATAGATAACGTGAAATGGGAAGAAAAGGTCCAAAGGGGAAGGGGAATTGGGAGGGGTGGGGAAAGGAAAGAAGGGAATGGAATTAATATGAGAAAAGGAAAAGATAGAAACAAAGTCTTTGTAAATAGGGGGAAGTGGAGGAGTTGAAGGGAGGGGAAGGGAATGGGGAAAAGTAAGAACCAAGATATATTATGTAAAAGTATTAATTTCCAATGCTGAATGTCATTATATTATATACCTAAAAGGCACCAATAAAACTAATTTTTAAAAAGGAAAAAGGGTTGCTAGTGTAATTGTGTAGTGATTTTTAAAAGACTTTATAAATAATTTTTGATTTTGTAAATTATTTTTAAGATTTCAAATGGAATAATTAGAAGTGAGTAATGACTCCAAAACTTGAAGAGATAAATAAGAATACTTAAAAAACTGTAAAATTCAGTATACCTTTCCTGTAAAACTACATCTATGCACCTCATTTTGTCACTCATATATTATGCTATACATAATTGCAACATATATATAAGATATATGACTATCAAGCAATACATTTTTGAAATTTTATTTTGTTTTAATTGTTAATTACAAATGTGAAACTTCCAAAGTGTTAACAACATACTTACTTACAAGCATACAGGATGACTGACCAAATAAATAGAGAAAAGTATTGACAGAAATATATTGTGATAGATGATGTGTGAAACTACTTTTCATATTAGGATTGTGTTATATGTCACATATACACTGAACATTGAAGCAAGAAACATCAATGAATGAAATATGTAAGATAATGCATTGGAGTTTTTAAAAATAAAATAACACTGTATAATGTGTATAATTTCATCTGGAACTAAATGCCTTTTATTATCATTATGTTTCCACCACTCTTATTTTTTCATGGCCTGATAGCTTTGAAGTGTCCAATTAGAATAGGACCAGATGAGTTAGACAAAATATTTTTCAATTTTCTTACCTGTTTGATGAGAATATTCCATCATGGAGTCCACATGTATCACCGTTTGGATCTGTCCAAGGGCTCATATTGACAACTTGGTCCCCAGTGCACCAGTTTTCAGAAGCGGGGCCTCTGGGAAAGTGAATGAATCCTGAAGGCTCTCACCTCATCAGTGGATTAATCCATTGATGCATCTGCAATCTGTTGGCATGACTGTGAGGTATTGGAAAGTTTAGGAGGTGTGGCTTCATCAGAGGAAATAGTGCTCTGGGGACTTGCCCTGAAAGGTATGTCTTGTCTCTCTTCACTCCCCACTCTCTTCTGGCCACCATGAGATGAAGAATGTCTTCTACTCTACCTTTTTGCCATCACCACAGGCTCAGAAAGAATGAAGGTAGTAGGTAGTGCACTGAGATCTCTGAAAACAAAAGTCAAAATAAAGCTTTCTTCCATTTTCTCAGGTATTTTGTCACAGTGCAGGGAAGCTAGTACAACATGCTAGCCTTGAATAGATGGGTGCAAAGTAATTGGCAGAATCTTCTTTCTGAAGAAATTTCAGAATAAATTGAACCAATGCCCAATACCAGTTGATCATTGTATGCAAGAATTGCAGGATTCCTTAACCAGTTTATCACTTCTGGAATATTGTTCTTAGACAAATCGAGCACAATCAGTAAGAAAAGAAACAGACAGGAATTAGAGACTTCTTTTAGGCTTAAGGCTTTGTAATCTTTTCTGTATAATATTTTATTGTACATCTGGGAGTAATAAAACCTTAAACATTTAAGACAAAATATAGCAGTTCACAGATTATGAAATATGATTTTGAGCACTTTGAACAAGAAACTTTTTTTACTTAGAGTATAATATTTCATGGTTTGTCAAATAGAAACTAGTTTGATATCATCTGACTACACAACTCTGGCAAGATTTCTCAAGCTGTGCGTATGGTAAAGACAATGCTATAGTGTAAATACCCTTCTTCACATAGTATTTCTTTTTTGTCCCTGTGAAGTTTGATTCTTGTATTCCTTGAATTTATAGGAATGTAGGGCAAAATGGGAAAGATTGATTACATTTTTAGAACATCCAAGAAAAAAAGGGAGATCTGGCCTGGCTTCCTGGATTGCTTATATATCATTTGATATTCTGATAAATTGCTTGGGTATATTTTGCTTTTTGGATACCTATAAATAAATGTATGTTATTAGCCAAGAGGCTAGCAATTTGTGTGTATATTCTTCAAGATTTATCAACTTCAGCTGTAATAAGTAAAAGTACAGAAATTTTAGCCGAGGGCCATAAAATTTCTTATAGAAATCTAGTGCTATTTTCTGTAACAAAATTTCTTAGGAACTTTCCTTTTTGTCCATTATCCAATAATATTACTATCCTTCTATTCCCTTCAATTTATGTGACTCGTGATTAAAATGCTTGTTTTTAGGTATGATTTATTTCCTGTCTCTCAATATTTAAATTCATTGAAGTGGGGCAGACAACATATTTTTCTGTGATATGTACCTTGATGTATTGTGGACATCTTGTCTATTAAATGACATTTCGGAAGGAAATTAGTGGTGTATCTGCAATTATCTTAATAATTACCTAACTGCTGCATGAAATGCATTGACTGATAGTATCATAATTCCCAGTATATACAATGCATCAAATTTAATATTTATAGAGCTATTTAGATACATATTGCTAGAGAGGCATATATTAGAAATATCTAGCTGATTAATACATTGTACATAGTTTTCAGTGTTATGTCTTCATATTGAGTGAGACTGACATACAAAAGGGAATTTTACAATATGTAGCATATACTTCCTATCAAATATATTCAATGTTATATCATTAAAATACTACATGAATCTAATGTAGTAAATAAAATATTTGCCATTTTAAGTAAAGATACTTTTTGCATATGAACTCACTGTTAGCCATTTTATACCCTATTTTATATCTTATTTCTGCCTGAAAACTGGCTTGGGGTTTCCAGTTTCCTGGGAGAAAGGTAGAGATCTGGAAAGAGCATCACTTTAAACTTTCTTAAATAAAAAGAGCCAGGGAATGTACAATGAAAAGTTTTCTTGATTCCTTTAGAGGTCTGAGTCTGTAGGGTAGACTGGGTCAAGGACTTTGGAAACCTTGGACGGAGGTGAAAGTACTTTCCATATGAAATACATGTAAGTCTTTGGGAGCAAGTGGACAAACTGTGGGAGGCAGAGTGATGATCCTATCAAAGATGTTAATGTTCTAATTCCTAAAACCAGTGATTCTATATATGGAAATGGGGAATTCAATTTGTAGAAGAAT